>NC_140177.1:119670265-119749919 GCF_963971535.1 Notolepis coatsorum | reverse complement strand
AAAATAAGGAAATTAAAAAAGCCATTATTTGAGCAGCCCATTCTTGCAGCTGTAAGCTATAGTCAGTCCAAGTCATCATGGCCTTAAATATATCACCCAACTCATAACCTAATCTATACAGTGTAATTTATACTAAGATTGGTATAAATTACACTGTAATTTACACTCAAAGAATGGTGAATACATGGGGATGGGGCCCTCAAGGGGGGGGGGGGGTTGAGAAGCAGGATTTGGGTTATAGGTATATAAGCATGTTGGATATAATGGCGGATTGCCTGGTAATGGAGTCTAATTCAGGCATTATCAAACAAGTGGCAGGCTATTACATATTTAACTGCCTACAGCCCGCGGTGCAAAATGGCAGGGGGCGCACGGAGTCAGAGAAAATGGAAGAGAGAGAGAGAGGGAGAGAGAGAGAGAGAGAGAGAGGAGAGAGAGAGAGAGAGAGAGAGAGAGAGCATAAGGGGAGGAAGTGAAAGTGTATTTCCACTAAAGCAAGTGCAAAAGGAAAATTTGAAAAGGGGTTGCTTGCATGCCATGCGCAATATAGGATTTCAATAAATGTATGCTTATGCAGCTGTAGGCTAACTGCCTAATAATGAAAAATCGTGCCCTATATTTGTATTATTGTATCATAACGAAATAAAATGCACGGCATTTTGCCAATAAGTAACTTATTGGTGGAGCCAAATAGTAAGATATTCCTCCTGTTGTTGAGCACTGATTAGGCGAGTGTAGCTTGTGTGTGTGGTGTGTGTGTGTGTGTGTGTGTGTTGTGCCGCGCGGTGTGCGTGAGAGCGTACGTGCGCGCGGCGACAGAGAATTGCATCGCAGCCACTCGGAACACTATACCGTAATAGGCACAAGCCACCACGCGCACAGGCGAAGCCGCAAAATACACCAGCTACTTACCGCAAGGAGTGCTTTGAAACTTCACAGTTGACGGTAAGGATAATATAAAGGCAATTTGGAGATATTTTTCCTTCCATAAATTATTGCGGAAGCGTGGCTTTGTGAGGTTTTGTCATGTGTATAGTTTTTTTTTTTTTTGCTTTCCATATCCATTTGGGTAGCCGGGAGCGCACGTTGGATAATGGTGTATATGAGAAAGAAAGGCAAGAAGATGCCTTACAGACATGATGACTAAACGATGCCCACGAAATGTAAATAAAAATAGGCTCTGTTGCTGTCAATCACGTTTTTCAATTTCAGTATTTTCTTTCCTAAAAATGTCACAGACAAAAATCGCGTGAGATAAAGGGGTGTGTTGTGTTCACTCTCTCTCGCGCGCGAAATAGGCACAATAAATATTTGTGTGGCAAATGAGAGTGTCCCAACTGTATATTCAGTGTATATGCTGGCGGTGTTTATTGATGGGGCTTGTTTAAATGTTTTCTGCTATAATTGTATTGGCGCTCAAAAATAAAGAAAGCATGGGCAATTGAGCATAAATAGGGAACAATTTTCTAGATTTAGTTAAAGTGAAGCCGCTCAATGGAAATTGAAGCAACCTCCAGAAATAAGTATCTTTGCCCCACCTCTTTGTCTGTTGGAGGTGTGACACATTTGGCTGCGCTGAAACACGCACGCACAACACACGCACACACACACACACCACACACACCCTCACACACAGTGTGTTATAGTCGAGTGGGATTAGAATGCGGATTGTGTCATGGCTCGGATGAATTCCACTATTGATCTTATATTCCATTTGATTGTACTGAGGAGAAGACGCGTGTGCATTTTTGAGGGGTGGTGGTGGTAGACTTCAGTCTATATACCTGAATTCCTTTCCTCCGTCGAGACATCTCATTTAATCATTAACACCACATCTGTTTTCTTTACACACCGGGTTTGAAATCAATCTCGTTGTGCCAGTCTGTGCCGTTATTTGCCTGCTAAACCTCGAGCGCAGATAGTACTATAGTCAAACTTCCATCAGTAATGGCTGGATCCTTTGTTTCCCCCGTGACGCATGCGCACTTGGTTTTGGGTGTGGATGCGCGAAAGGCCACCTTGCCTATCAATGACTGTGGCTTCGTGCCGTCGCTCTGTGATGGAGACACGCACTAGAGTGGATCTGCTTTTTGATGATTGTTAGACTGTGGATCTAAAATTATTAGACTAGAGGAGATTATATGAGCATGAATTGAGAATATATCAAAATACCTATTTAGCAGTAGGCTTTCCTACAGTATTGTATATAGACGTGTACATGGTATAAAGCATTATACTTAATCTTCTCTCAGCCATAGGCTATATTGCAGACGGGTGTGCAATGGCATAGACTCTGTGGCCTGATTAGAAGCGAATCGTCTTCATGACATGTCAATTTGATGGAGTTATGAAATATCTGTGACTGCAACTGTCAATATTGCCCTCAATGTGTGAGTGTGAGTGAGTGTGTGTGAGAGAGAGAGAGAGCGAGAGAGAGAGAGAGGCTCACAGAAAGTCAGCGATAAAAAAAATAAAAAAAATTCTCCTCTGTTTAAGTGCCAATGGATAGGATTATGTGGATCACTTTCATATAATACCATTTCTGTCTTAATTAAAAAGAAAAGAAAATCAAGCAGACAGGTGCATTCGTTTCGCTGCACAGCCATGGAGACACACTGCAGGCGCATTTCTTTCCTGATTCTAGTGTGAAAGTCAATGGATGGCTTGCTGAGAGTGAGATGAACATGATTTTGAATGTGAACAATTGTGTATACTACAGTATGTATGTATACTACACACAGCAGTCCTAGTCCTGTGGTCTTTATGTATTGATCAGGTTACTGCACCTGTAGCTGCACAAAGCATTAGGCAATCTCTCTCTCTCTCTCTCTCTCTCTCTCTCTCTCTCTCTCTCTCTCTCTCTCTCTCTCTCTCTCTCTCTCTCTCTCTCTCACTGCCCCCCCTCTCTCTCTGTCCCCCCCATTTCTCCCTCTCTGTCCCCCCCTCCCCCCCCTCTCTCTCTCTCTCTCTCTCTCTCTCTCTCTCTCTCTCTCTCTCTCTCTCTCTCTCTCTTTCTCTCTCTCGCTCTCTCTGTCCCCCCTCTCTATCTCTCTCTCTGCCCCCCCCCCCTCTCTCTCCGTCTCCCTCTCTCTCTGGGGGAACTAATGTATATTTACTGAAACAGAATAGATTAAAGATACATAATACATTTTGGGTGAAGGGCTTAGAGGCGTAGAGAGTGATGCTGTTGGCCAGAAGCCTCTATTAGTGGGTTTCTGAGTGTAAATTTCATTTTCACGAGTGTGTCATTTCTCAAACGTCAACCAAATTGAGGAATTATGCATCTCTTCATGTAACCAAAAAAAGGGGCAGCTTTAGCTGCAAAAATCAATTGACTGAACATAGACACATAGTCAACACAAGCACTCCTCACAGTACAGAGAAGTTTGGGGGGGGGGGGGTGACTTCCTGTCAAAGGAAGTATGTAGCAGAATATCCATCCTTGCAATATTTTCATCATTATTCTCTTTATCTTATATATCACATCAGAGTGACATGAGTGTGAGTCGGGTGGGCGGGTGGGGCGGGGGTGTGATGACCTCAGACACACTCCTACGCGGAGCTGCCTCTACGCCTGTACATCACACAGCCTGACCCCAGTGTCCCAGAACTGCAACTATTTACTGTACTCCTCAACAAATTAGTTTGAAATACAATTTGGCAACATATTTTTACTGCATGTACTGTATACATTTACTATCACAAATAAGCACATATTAAGCTTGTCTGAACATGTATGAGTTATACAGTTATAAGGGCCATCAGAAAAGTAAACAGAGTATGTTTTCTGCGGGAGGAAAGCATACCTTTTATGGCCTTTATGGCTGCGTTCGTTGTCGTTTCCATGGTCACAAGTGATTAAACGTGGCCGCACAGATGCCGTGATGTGAAATACTTTTTCAAATGCATTTTCGGTTTGTATTTATAAAGTAGATTAAAAAGATTACTTACTTACTTATCCTCTTCGTCCCGGTTGGGGCATAAGGCCGCAATCATACACTGCCACTGAATTCCTGTCTCGTGCTTTGGCCTGCGCTTTGTCCCAGGAAAGACCCATCTCCTTCAGCTCCATCATCACTGTCCTTCGCCAGGTGTTCTTTGGTCTACCCCTCTTTCTCTTCCCAACTGGGGTCCATCTCAAGGCAACTTTGGGTAACCTTTCATTGGGCATCCTCAATACATGGCCGAGCCATCTTAACCTCCGTCTCCTTATCTCAAGGGACATATGCAAGCTGCCTGTCTTCTTATAAAGTTCCTCATTCGAGATTCAAAAAGATAGGGCGGAACAATTAATAGAAATTTATTTATTCAGTAAATATGAGTAGAGTGGCACCTGTTTGCTTCCTCTTTGAGATGTTTGACAGTGGAACATTGTCCAACTTCAGTATGTTCACCATTCATTCAGATGGCAGAATTGTGTACTACGATAGTATCATTACGATATACTGTCTGATCCCATTGAAATACATTGAAACATGTGCCCTTACATCACAGCAGGTGTGTGCACTGATATACTGTCTGATCCCATTGAAATACATTGAAACATGTGCCCTTACATCAGAGCAGGTGTGTGCACTGATATACTGTCTGATCCCATTGAAATACATTGAAACATGTGCCCTTACATCACAGCAGGTGTGTGCACTGATATACTGTCTGATCCCATTGAAATACATTGAAACATGTGCCCTTACATCACAGCAGGTGTGTGCACTGATATACTGTCTGATCCCATTGAAATACATTGAAACATGTGCCCTTACATCACAGCAGGTGTGTGCACTGATATACTGTCTGATCCCATTGAAATACATTGAACGTGCCTAGCCATCACAGCAGGTGTGTGCACTGATATACTGTCTGATCCCATTGAAATACATTGAAACATGTGCCCTTACATCACAGCAGGTGTGTGCACTGATATACTGTCTGATCCATTGAAATACATTGAAACATGTGCCCTTACATCACAGCAGGTGTGTTCACTGATATACTGTCTGATCCCATTGAAAGACATTGAACGTGCCTAGCCATCACAGCAGGTGTGTGCACTGATATGGCCCAAAGAGTGCTTGAGTCCCTCATGCCCTGGCATACAGAATGGGCTTAGAACGTTGTTTAAGTGTTTAGTTTTTTTGGGCATATAGATTTTTGTTTGCTATCACCTCCACTTAAAACAGTTGCAGGTCATCCATCAGAAAAGATGGATATTTTAAAGAAAAAAGGGCTCCCCACCCGTCCCTGTTAAAGAGTTCAGATGCACACATTCTGCTGTTGGAGCCCTGCATCACAGCCCTGCACCACAGCATCACAGCATCACAGCCCTGCACCACAGCATCACAGCCCTGCACCACAGCATCACAGCCCTGCATCACAGCATCACAGCCCTATCACAGCCCTGCACCACAGCATCACAGCCCTGCACCACAGCATCACAGCCCTGCATCACAGCCCTGCACCACAGCATCACAGCCCTGCACCACAGCATCACAGCCCTGCATCACAGCCCTGCACCACAGCACCACAGCATCACAGCCCTGCATCACAGCACCACAGCATCACAGCATCACAGCATCACAGCCCTGCATCACAGCATCACAGCACCACAGCATCACAGCATCACAGCATCACAGCCCTGCATCACAGCATCACAGCCCTGCATCACAGCATCACAGCATCACAGCCCTGCATCACAGCCCTGCATCACAGCATCACAGCCCTGCATCACAGCATCACAGCCCTGCATCACAGCATCACAGCCCTGCATCACAGCATCACAGCCCCTGCATCACAGCCCTGCATCACAGCCCTGCATCACAGCATCACAGCCCTGCATCACAGCATCACAGCATCACAGCCCTGCATCACAGCATCACAGCATCACAGCCCTGCATCACAGCATCACAGCATCACAGCCCTGCACCACAGCATCACAGCCCTGCATCACAGCATCACAGCCCTGCATCACAGCATCACAGCCCTGCATCACAGACCTGCACCACAGCATCACAGCCCTGCATCACAGCCCTGCATCACAGCATCACAGCCCTGCATCACAGCCCTGCATCACAGCCCTGCATCACAGCATCACAGCCCTGCACCACAGCATCACAGCCCTGCATCACAGCATCACAGCCCTGCATCACAGCCCTCACAGCCCTGCATCACAGCATCACAGCCCTGCATCACAGCATCACAGCCCTGCATCACAGCATCACAGCCCTGCATCACAGCCCTCACAGCCCTGCATCACAGCATCACAGCCCTGCACCACAGCATCACAGCCCTGCATCACAGCCCTCACAGCCCTGCATCACAGCATCACAGCCCTGCACCACAGCATCACAGCCCTGCATCACAGCATCACAGCCCTGCACCACAGCATCACAGCCCTGCATCACAGCATCACAGCCCTGCATCACAGCCCTCACAGCCCTGCATCACAGCATCACAGCCCTGCACCACAGCCCTCACAGCCCTGCATCACAGCATCACAGCCCTGCACCACAGCCCTCACAGCCCTGCATCACAGCATCACAGCCCTGCACCACAGCCCTCACAGCCCTGCATCACAGCCCTCACAGCCCTGCATCACAGCCCTCACAGCCCTGCATCACAGCCCTCACAGCCCTGCATCACAGCCCTGCATCACAGCACCACAGCATCACAGCCCTGCACCACAGCATCACAGCCCTGCACCACAGCATCACAGCCCTGCACCACAGTGCATCCAGTCTTTATATAGCAAAAGGAGAGAGAACCAAATCATGCATTGGCTGTCGGTGTGACTCTATATTCCATTAAAGAAGTGATGACAGGAATGTGCAGGATGCGGTAGGATCCTCCCTACGACCCGCGTTGGGTCCGGCACACAGGTTACACCTGAGGCTTTGTAACCACGGCGATGTGAAACATCCTCGTGCTCCTCAGCGGTTCTTGTACCACGGGCACCACCGGCCACCGTCTTCCAAGATATTACAACTCACGACAGACAGTGACAGTTATCTGACGCGCAGGTCAGCAGGGGAGCCCGGGACGGTGGAATAGTTCTTGGGCTGAATCCCTTAATCCACTCGTGGACTTCTCGTAGTTGGACTTCAAGCAGTGGTGGAAGAAGTACACCGTTCCTTTGCTTAAGTAAAAGTAGAAATACCCAGATAAATAAGTACTCTGGTCAAAGTAAAAGTCCCCCATTCAAATTCTACTTAAGTAAAAGTAGAGACGTATTTATTAAGTTATTGAATTTACTTAATTATCTAAAGTAAAAGTATGCGTTCTACATGACGTTTGTGTATTCCAGTGGTTGGGAGCGTTCATTCCTCGATCCATTGCCCGCTATAGGTCATGTTAAAGTGGTATGTGGTCCAGTTATGCTGCTCTGATTATGTCCTCTGTGAAAGTATATAATCTTCATATATATATATATATATATATATATATACATTTTTTTTTTTATTATTTCTTTATTACAGGAAACAAATTATTGAACATTTCAGTTGTAAATATTATACATTTTCCATCTTTTTTTCTTTTTTTCCCTTTCATTTCCCCTTCCCCTCCCTCATTCCCACCCCATCCCCCCCACACCGAGATTGATGACAAACACATCTGCAAAACATATAAACATATAGATTTTAGCATAGATGTTGCTGGGAAAGAAAAACAATAATAATATCAATCAAACCCATCTGCAGTATGCACAAATAATTAGATAAAAAGAGATAAATAAAAAATAAAAAATAAAAAAATAAAAACTCTAACACGGATGTGGCTGTGGAAGAAAGTCAACAATGATATTATTTCACACTTTTTTCCCCACCCCTAATTATAGTGTTGTGATAATTCTTGAATAGTTCGATCTTCTGCAGTTGTGTCCCTCATTCCTCTCTCCCTCCCCCAATTACCCACCCACCCCCCCGGGATCTCATTCACACCCATACATACCAGGACAGGGAAAGGGGGGGGGGGGGGGGGGGGGACAGTAAACAATAGGAATAAAATAATAATAAAAGATATGAAAGATTTTTTAACCATGTTTTCTATGCAAAATCTTTTTCTTCAAAGTAGTAACTAATGGGTTCAGATAAATGTAGTGGAGTAAAAAGTGCAATATTTCCATTGACATGTAGTGGAGTAAAAGTATAAAGTTCCCCAAAATGAAAATAGTCAAAGTAGCTAAAAATTGTACTTAAGTACAGTACTTAGTTACTTTCCACCACTGACTTCAAGGGATTCGGTTGGGGCTGTAGGACAGATGAAGGTTTTTTGCCATATTTCTTAGACCAAGCTACTCTTTCTGAATCCATGACCAGTGAGTGGCACTGTTTCTTTTTTTCACCTCGACGGGAAGTGATGGCATTTTCTGTGGTGGGGATTGATTGATTGATTGATTGAAAACTTTATTAACAGATTGCAGAATGGGTACAATACAGTACAGCTCAATACACACAATTGTTAAGGGGATGCAGACCAGAGAAAGACTTTCGTCTTGTTTCCACCAGGGTCCCCCATTTTCAATTCATCAGGACATATATGACATACATGACATACAGATAGTCAGTACTGCTACATCTATACATTTATGACATACCAGATTTGCAAATACAGTACTGTTTGTGATACAGAAGGAGTCAAGAAAAGGGAGGGAGTATATACATTTGACGTAGAAACTGTACATTGGAGGAGGTTGGGTGGGGGGGGTTGGGTACACTGGGATATTGACAACCATACTGGGTAATTTACATTGGAGGTGGTTGGGGGGGGGGGGGGGGCACACTGTATAAGCAAGCAAAACTGTACATTGAGGGGGGGGAGACTCTGTACAAACAAACAAAATTGTACATTGGACTATTGACAAAACCATACTAGGTAAATGACTGTACATTGGAGGGGGTTGTGTTAGGATATTTACAGGGTGATGTGTGGGGTGTTTGGGGGACTGGCTGTTCCGGGGGCGGGTTCACTTGCTTTCGAGCAACACTGTACTTATTGTACTTATTTTATGCCTATTCTTATGTCTGCACTTTCTACATTGCACTACTTTTATCGTCTTTTATACCTATTCTTATGTCTGCACTTTATGCATTGTTTTTATTCTGTCAACTGTATGCTAATTGTATGCCTATGTTCATTTTATGCTATTTGCTGTGAAGAAATTTTAGCTGCAATCCATGTATGAAAGGTGCTATATAAATAAAAGTTATTATTATATTATTATTATTATTATTATTATTATTATTATTATTATTATTATTATTATTATTATTATTATTATTATTATTATTATTATTATTATTATTATTATTATTATTATTATTATTGGGGACAAGACAGTAGAGCCCAACGTGATAATAGTGTTAATAGTGATAATAGTGATAAAAGTGTCAACACCTGACTCTGGGTGTATGTAAAATAAAAACACGTAGAAGCCTACTAGAAGCACTCAACATCATCTAACAAAACATAATCACTATTATTGACACATTGACAAAATATTTCTAGAAATGTCATACATCTTGAATGTAGCTGGAGTAATTTTGATAGAAGATATTGTGTTGAAAAAGGACCATGTCATTGTTTATGACCGGTCTGTCAATTATTACAGACAAGATAATTCCCCACTGTCACATGATAATACCCAAAGTTAACATACGTTACTATTGAGGTAATTGGTAAACATTTTGTCCTGATTCACCATTGTCCAGTCCGTACACTGGGATTCCAGTGTATTTGAAAATCTTAACCATCTGGAAAACAGCGCTATGACAAGCCATTAAATTAAAATGCCACGCCAAAACAAGAAGATGTCACTCTTTTCTAATAAGGCCATTATCCAACATCTCTCCCTCAGAGTTTAGAATGATGGCATAATTAAGAGACTTCTCTGAAAAAAAAGTGACACCATCTCCTTTACTGTGACATTTTCATCACATTAAGGTTAAGTGCCTTCGGTTTTGACATTTTTTAATTATATTTTCAGATACACTGAGGGACTCAGGCAGAGAAGCCATTACTGCGGCAGTAGATAAAAATATACTGTGCAACAAAAATGTGTCATTGTTTTAAGGACAGATCTTTTAGTTTGACTGTCATTAGTACTGCTATCATTTTAACTACTTTAGTTTTTAATGTTTTGGGGGCCCTACGCAATTGAATTTTTTTGGGGGCCTTAAATCAGATCCAGAAGGGCATCTGATATCGACATTTTGGAAGACGAGGCCCTAAGCGCAGTGCCTGGCCTGCTTATTGTGCAGGACGGCCCTGTTTCCAACTACTTTCTCAGGTAATTAGTAGCCTACTTTGGGATTTCATGGCAATAAAACCTAGTTGTAATTCAACTCAATACTAGTAGGTTATTAACTCTTGCTAATTTGAATTCCAATAAACCAGGATCTATATTGTCGGAAACTGTATTGGCCTTAAAATAATACATTATCTCTTCCCAGAGATGGTAGGTTTAACCCCTTACGTGCACGTCGTGGCACTTTGCGCTCGTCTGCCGGCTCCGGGCTGCATTTTTCACCGATCAACCAATACAGTGTTGGAAAGTAGAATTTTCCGCCTTTCAATCGTCACCTCACTCATCCTATATGAAAATGATTGACCAACGTTGTAGCCAAGGAGCATCTGCTCCGAAAGCGATCCCAGACGGGCACTCAGAGTGGGGGATGGTGAGACAAAAAGAAAGTCCTTTGTTTTGTTTTGAAATGAATGGAAGTGGACGGACATTTTGGGTAATCACGCTGAATGTTTATCGGTACACATGTAACGGATATGTGCCGCGATAGTGTGACTACGGCACATAGAAGTGTGTAAAACTCACTCCCCAGAGGCATACAAACTGAGCGCTTAGGGGGGAATTCCCTTCTTGGCGCAACGGTTTGTTATGTCGGCCCCGGTGCAGACGGCCCGGGGTTCGACTCCCACTCGAGGCACGGTCGAATTTCGTGGCAGGTGCTAGGTGGCACCTGCTACAGTGGTGCCGTTGACCCGGATGCCTTGGGTGGTGTGAGTTTAGGGGGGGTGAATGTAACGGATATGTGCCGCGATAGTGTGACTACGGCACATAGAAGTGTGTAAAACTCACTCCCCAGAGGCATACAAACTGAGCGCTTAGGGGGGAATTCCCTTCTTGGCGCAACGGTTTGTTATGTCGGCCCCGGTGCAGACGGCCGGGGCTCGATTCCCACTCGAGGCACGGTCGAATTTCGTGGCAGGTGCTAGGTGGCACCTGCTACACACACACAAAACAAATTTTCCGTGGGATTTTTATAAACTTTGGACCTGTAGCCTACTACATAAGACTTCATGCTATGGAACCCTTATGTTATCCAGCTCCTATCTCTCAGCTGGAACTTAAAAACAGGCATCTGGCAACCAGTAAGGCCTAACAAAAATAATGGTTGGTTTCAGGTTGCCGACCGACCCTGCCGATTTAGGTGCGACCCAATATATTTTATGAGTTTTAAAAAAAAATTATATATAAAAAAAAAAAAAAATCCTTTTTTTTTTTTTTTTTTTTTTTTTTTTGAATAAAGTTTCATAGAAATCTTAGTCAAACATTTAGTATTATGGATATTAAACATGCTGGCAGAGTACATGCATCCATGTTGTTGTGAACATTTTAACCCTTTCACTGCCACACGACAGCCGGTTAACCCTTTCACTGTGACAATACAGAAGGTTAGCCCTTTACTATCACACAACCGACGGCGATGCTCCATCATTAGCATCATTAGCTCCGCATCCGCGGAGCTAATGATGCTAATGATGGAGCATCGCCGTCGGTTGTGTGATAGTAAAGGGCTAACCTTCTGTCGTGTGGCAGTGAAAGGGTTAATTAAATAAAGAAATTCCCTATCCATAGTCGCCGTGGGAAAGAATAAAAAAAAAAAAAAAAAAAAAATTCCCTACCTACCCATGGCCAAACTGACAACCAACCTGAAACCAACTATTATTTTTGTTAGGCCTAAGTACACAAAACTTTGCCGTCAGCGTGTTCAAACCTCTGTTACTCTATTCCATTAGCACTCAAAGGGATTTGTCTTTATTGTGTAATACACTTCAGAATGTTACCTTTCAAAAGAGACCAGACTCATGCATGTGCTATATAAGTAAAAGTATAATAAATAGCTAATTACTTTGGGTATGTATTCGGCAAAAAACAAAAACTATAAAAAAAATAGCCCCATTTTTGCCCGATGCTTAAGAGGTTAATAATATAATGCATTATCTCTTCCCAGAGATGGTAGGTTCAAAATAATGAGACGGTATAACAAGTATAGATGCTGGTTCCCAGTGCTCACTCTGGAGTTTTACACGAGTCCCAGTTATGTCATCTTTCATCAAGGGGGAGAGAGGATCAACTCTGGGAAAGAAAATTACAAAGTTATCTCTCAGCAATCTTTTTTTATAGAGTGGGATTGAATCAAAGGCTTGTCAAAAACCTTCAACTCTGTGTATCTCTGTCTATGTGTATATGTGTGTGTGCATGTGTGTGTGTGTGCAATGATGTCCACGCTGACAGGCGAAGGTGGATGTGTGTGTGTTGACTTTGAATGTACTAGATACTCAGCATGTCTATCTCGCCTGATAATGTTTGTCTAAGTAGCCCCCTCCCACTCTTTGCAGCCCCCAGCCCCCACTTTTAGGGGTTAGCTGGAGTTTAGAGTACTCTACCCTGTCTCCTTTTCTTGCCCCTTCCCTCATGCCACTCTCGCTCTCTCTTTCTGGATAACTGGAGTGGCATTGACCACTGAGCTCTCTCTCTCTCTCTCTCTTCCTCTCTCTCTCTCTCTCTCTCTCTCTCTCTCTCTCGCTCTCTCTCTCTCTCTCTCCCCCTCCGTCTGTTGTGGCCGGGGCCAGCGGATGACCGCCACCTCCGATCGGCACAGCGCCCGCTCGCTCCAGCGCACAGTTGTCAGGGTCAGTGTAGACGCGGCGCTGATATAGGGACCGGTTTAGCTAGCTGGCCAGTCACTCCGTCAGACGAGAGACTCCCAGACAGACAGAGGCGGAGAGAGAGACGGAGGGGGGGGCTGTCTGTGTCTAGAGGAGGCTGCAGGCCTCAGGGGCTGACATTCAAAAAGAGGGATGCGGGGGGACGGGTGGTGAGTGTTTTCGTCTTTGCTTTCTTATTCTGCTAGTACAAATTTTTCGGGGGAAGAGATGTTGATGGAGAACGAGGAAAGTGTCTTCATGGGAGAGACAGGAGGATGTTAGGTGGACATGGTGTGTGCACACTAAAGGATTCTTTGAACTGGGCCTTGAAAAGAAAACAAATGAAATGTCAATGAAAAAACAGAAAACCCAAATAAGAAGCCCCCTAGAAAGTGGATGAGATGTGCTACAGAATACCCACATACTTTGTAGGGCCCTTCTTAGGCTCCCTCCCTCCTGAGGCCCCGAATACAAAGCTGAAACTGAAACTATTTTGCGGCATTCCGAATTAACAGTGGCTGTCTCATGTGCGCCGTTCTCGGTACGTCGCTGGGTACAGCATCCTGAGAAATGTTGTTTGTGGTTCCAGACGTTCTCAGAACCTTGTTTCTGCTCAGCGGCTGCTGCCTGCAGAGGTATTGATCCCTGTTTGACCGTGTCTGTAGCTGGGTAACAAAAGCTGCGTCTGAGGGTCTCCATGCTGACGGACCGGAAAGGAACGCAGGAGCGCGTGGGACAGTGGGATGAGAGACAGTGGGATGAGGGGCAGTGGGATGAGAGACAGTGGGATGAGAGACAGTGGGATGAGAGGCAGTGGGATGAGAGGCAGTGGGATGAGGGGCAGTGGGATGAGAGACAGTGGGATGAGAGACAGTGGGATGAGGGGCAGTGGGATGAGGGGCAGTGGGATGAGGGGCAGTGGGATGAGAGGCAGTGGGATGAGAGACAGTGGGATGAGAGACAGTGGGATGAGGGGCAGTGGGATGAGGGGCAGTGGGATGAGGGGCAGTGGGATGAGAGACAGTGGGATGAGGGGCAGTGGGATGAGGGGCAGTGGGATGAGAGACAGTGGGATGAGAGGCAGTGGGATGAGGGGCAGTGGGATGAGAGACAGTGGGATGAGAGACAGTGGGATGAGAGACAGTGGGATGAGAGACAGTGGGATGAGGGTCAGTGGGATGAGGGGCAGTGGGATGAGGGGCAGTGGGATGAGGGGCAGTGGGATGAGGGTCAGTGGGATGAGGGGCAGTGGGATGAGGGTCAGTGGGATGAGAGACAGTGGGATGAGGGGCAGTGGGATGAGGGTCAGTGGGATGAGAGACAGTGGGATGAGGGTCAGTGGGATGAGAGACAGTGGGATGAGGGGCAGTGGGATGAGGGTCAGTGGGATGAGAGACAGTGGGATGAGGGGCAGTGGGATGAGGGGCAGTGGGATGAGGGGCAGTGGGATGAGGGTCAGTGGGATGAGAGACAGTGGGATGAGGGTCAGTGGGATGAGGGTCAGTGGGATGAGGGGCAGTGGGATGAGGGTCAGTGGGATGAGGGACAGTGGGATGAGGGGCAGTGGGATGAGAGGCAGTGGGATGAGGGGCAGTGGGATGAGGGGCAGTGGGATGAGGGGCAGTGGGATGAGGGTCAGTGGGATGAGAGACAGTGGGATGAGGGGCAGTGGGATGAGGGGCAGTGGGATGAGGGGCAGTGGGATGAGGGGCAGTGGGATGAGGGGCAGTGGGATGAGAGACAGTGTGGTTGGACTCCAGCTGCAGTGATATTGATTGACACGAGATAGAGGTCTTGCTGCTCACTGAAGCTGAACTGAAACAATAAATAAAAAAACAAACCTTCTGCTCTGGGATGTAGGGCTGCCCGGGCGAGAGGTGGAACAGAGCTCATCAATCGTGTCCGAGACGGATCTTCATGATCAATATAGGTTTAATAGTGAAAACACATATACAAGGTACATTAGGTTAAGTGAGCTTTGCTGAGAGGAGTGTTTTCCAGTGGCCACCTGGGAGAGAAGTGTAGAGAGGGGTGGGGGCCGTAGCCCCCTGGCTCTCACCTAGGTGTGAGTTATAAACTATTGCTTGGGGAAACCAAAAGGGATTTCAGGTGATATAGCCTAAATATCACATCACAATATTTTTCTTTCTGTTTTTCTTTTCCAGTACAAATTACAATGTGATATACATTTACATTTTACATTTAGTCATTTAGCTGACGCTTTTATCCAAAGCGACTTACAAGTTCTGTACGACAAGCCATCAGGAAGAGCACAACTCTATCAGCTGAGTAACAATGTTCATCGAAGTGTTGAGTGCTACAGTGTAGGTTAGTTTATTAGGACAAGTGCATGACAGTATGGTTAGTTAGGGTTAGATTTTTTTTTTTTTTTTTTTTTTTTTTTTTATTCAGATAATGGTTGAAGAAGTGAGTCTTTAGTCGACAGCGAAAGATTGGACGTGTTTCGGCTGTCCTAACTGGGGTGGGTAGTTCATTCCACCATTGTGGGGCAAGGACTGAGAATAGGCGACTTCTCTTTGATGACCCTCCCGGAGCTTGGATAGGAGTAGGTCTGAGGCGGCCAGAAGATGCAGAGCGTAGGGGTCTTGAGGGTGTGTAGTTAGAGACCATTGACCGGAGGTAGGCGGGAGCAGTTCCCTTTGCCGCACGGTATGCTAGGTCAAGGGCCTTGAAGCGGATTCGTGCAGCAATGGGGAGCCAGTGCAGGTCCCTAAGAAGTGGGGTGACATGGGCCGACTTCGGTAGGTTTGAGATCAGGCGGGCCGCTGCGTTCTGAATGAGTTGAAGAGGCTTAGTGGCAGTGGCCGGGAGGCCAGCGAGCAGTGCGTTGCAGTAGTCGAGGCGGGAGATGACTGTTGATTGGACGAGGAGTTGGGTGGCTTCTTTTGTCAGGAAGGGGCGTATCCTTCTGACGTTGCTCAGGAGGAATCGGCAGGTTCTGGTTGTCGCTGCGATGTGAGCAGAGAAGTTCAACTGGTCGTCGAGGACAACACCAAGGTTCTTGGCGGTCGGGGACGCGGTCACAGCTGCATTCTCGACTGTGATGGAAAGGATGATATGACGTATTTCTTAGGTCATGATCTTAATAAAACAATTTTCATGATGCTATTTAATAAGACAAATTCTATTTTCTTTTACTTTTTAAAATACTGCTGCAGGTAAAATGTTTTTTGAATCACATAAAATAAAATATATATAGTTTACCTTCATATCCAGTACACCTCCCAGCCCTACTTCAATCAATCTCCCTGCCGGCCATGTTGGTAGCCAAATGGAGTCCGAATCTCATGCTGTGTTGATCACCGTGTGTATAGTATAGAGATGCAGTTTCTATTCTTCTGTTTTTGAAGCAATGATAGCTTTTTTTTTAGATATGGATCCTTCCTGAGAAAGAAGAACGTCGGGCTACTTGTTGCAAAGGCCATGAGCAGTCGATTTTCTCAGGACGTCGATTAGTTGCTCAATCGGTTTGGTCCTTAGTGACTTCGGTAGTTCATGAGTCACTTTTGATCCTTTTCTTTCCCACGCTGAATGAGTTACTTCATGAAATATGATAAGCACATCTCTTAAAATGGTCCTTGTGTATAATTGCATGTGGGAATGTGTGATTATATTTAGTTTTTAGGAATAGTAAAGGATAGGCAAAAATAAGCATGTTCTTCAGCCACACAAGTGTGTTTTTGATTTGTTTGTAAACAAAGACAGAAAATAAACTATTCATTCATTCCAAATACAAGGAGAATAGCCCTACTAGTTTCCTCAAAACCTACCCCCCCTCTCCCTATAGGACCTGCTCCTGATGAGCAGGTTGGCACCTTGCAAGGTCGGTGTGTGAATGAATGTGTGAGTGAATGGGTCAAATGTGAGGAACAAATTGTAAAGCGCTTTGGATAAAAGATGCTATATAAATGCAGCCATTTACCATTTTTGTGTGTGACAGTGGGCATGGCATGCTGCTCCCCTCCGAGACATTTATGTCCTGAAATAAATTTAGTACAGTGTCTGTAGACCGCCTTCTTTCATAATTCAGGACTAGTTGTTGCTGTGTGTGACATACACATGATAAAATGCCCTTCAGTCACAGTGGTGTGTGGTGTGCTTTTTCGGTTGTGGTTTTATCCACATATTATCTTCTACAAGGCAAGGCCAACGGTTAGTACTGCTAATATAATGGTGTTGAGCATCATCTTTATAGTTCTGGTGGGAACTGCTTCCTCCAACGCCTTTAAGAACAATACCTCGTATCAATCCTCAGTTGGAATATGGAGAAGGCCTTATCAGGGCTCTACGCTAACCTTTTTCCCAAGGAGCACATGTGCTCCTAAATGAAAACATTTAGGAGCACACAAAGAAATTTAGGAGCACCCAAAAATATTTAGGAGCACAGTGAAAATATTTCAAGTAACAGAGTTTATATATTTTTTTTTCAAAAATAAATGTATATTTGTACTGTGCATGTGTGTAAATTAGCTCTTGCTACAACCCTGCATGTTTACATTTTGTATTTTGTACTTGATGTTCATTAACATGTGCTGTCCCTATCAAATAAACTATCAAATCAAACTACTGCTACAAAAGGTTCAGTCACTTAACTTTAGCCCCTTTTATGCATACAATGCTTATGTTTTGGCTGTGTTGCTCTTCTAGAAAAATAATCCTTTCAGGGTTGCCTATTGAAATACTGTACACCTCCAGTACAGAAACATTGTTTGGGTTTGCGTTCAAGTTCAAGTTCAAGTTCTTGCTCGCATATGCGTTGCGTGTCAGGTAGACCATTGATTGACAGTCGAGTCTGCCAATTACATCACACCGCTTGCACTCCGGCGCTGCAGCTGGACCCATTGCCCACCTCTGCTGTTGATAACGCTAGCCAAGTTATTATACACACAGATACACAGTGGGCCAGTGACTTTGGTGTAGGGGTGTAACAATGCATCGATCCTAAGGGGGAAATTCAACTGCATCGATTTGAAAATGTTAGAATAGATTATCGCAATTTTAATGTGTACACGTTATGTTATTGTCATGTCCGTTACAGCCAACACACCGACATATGCTACTGCGTCAACGTTATGATTAACAAAGCAAGGCATTCGTTTTGTTGCATTAAGGTTATATTACTATTGCTATCGATAAATCTAGGTGTTCTAAAATCTATTGCTATTGGTAAGAGAGAGACTATAATAAGTTAGTGTCTCGGAAAACGAGAGCCCTGATCGCAATGGCGGAGTTTCAGGAAGTAAACAAGCAAAATGAGAGCTTCCGATTGGTCATTTGCTTTATTTCCCATGAAACCAGTCACTTCACTCTACTGTGATTCTCAGTGGAAAAACCGTGTGCGTAATTGGTTTTTGAGGTTCGCACACAATTATTTTTAGGGGCATATGCGAGCAATATGGTCGCACTGTAGAGCCCTGCTTATATCTGGTTATGGAGAAGGCCTTATATCTGGTTATGGAGAAAGCCTTATATCTGGTTATGGAGAAGGCCTTATATCTGGTTATGGAGAAGGCCTTATATCTGGTTATGGAGAAGGCCTCAGGGCAACGAGGCTGCCGGCTTAACCCCCAGGTGACTGACTCCTCCTGCCCTGTTAAAGGCATTCATTCTGGGAGACAGCTCCACTGTCAAGACGGAAACGCAAGATATTAAATTGTCATATTCATTATCATGTGGTGCTGTCGATAATGACACAATTTCTCCTCTGGGGCAATAAAGATCTTATCCTATCTTACCTTATCTTACCTGATCTGATCTGATCTGATCCTATCGTATCTTATCTTATCTTAAATGATAATCAGTCTTAGCCTCTGGGAACCATAAGAAGAAATGAAAATAAACGGCATCACAATTTCGACATGTAAATTGTTAAATGTGTACAAATGGAGTACTTGACAGCACTTGAAGACCTCTTGTCTGTCTTTGGGAAGCCTGTACTTTGAAATCACGAGGAGGAGGACTAGTATAATTGCGCTTGTCTCAAACTCTGCTTATGGGGTTTACTTTATTTTATGTTATGTGTTTTCTTTATGATTGGCTTTATTACAGCTTATCTTACATGTTTATAGTGCAGACTCAAAATGGTTGCCGTGTGTATACGTATAGTGTTCAGTGAGGCTGGTAGGCACTACTGTGGTAGGGTGGGATCAGACACAAAATGGTTGCCGTGTGTATACGTATAGTGTTCAGTGAGGCTGGTAGGCACTACTGTGGTAGGGTGGGATTAGACACAAAATGGTTGCCGTGTGTATACGTATAGTGTTCAGTGAGGCTGGTAGGCACTACTGTGGTAGGGTGGGATCAGACACAAAATGGTTGCCGTGTATATACGTATAGTGTTCAGAGAGGCTGGTAGGCACTACTGTGGTAGGGTGGGATTAGACACAAAATGGTTGCCGTGTGTATACGTATAGTGTTCAGAGAGGCTGGTAGGCACTACTGTGGTAGGGTGGGATTAGACACAAAATGGTTGCCGTGTGTATACGTATAGTGTTCAGAGAGGCTGGTAGGCACTACTGTGGTAGGGTGGGATCAGACACAAAATGGTTGCCAGGATGTCAACGAGGGGTTTGTCCCTATGAGACGGTAATTTTAATAAATACAGTATATATATATATTTTAGGCTGAGTCACCCAATTGGAGATGGGATATGACAACTGCCAGTGGAGTATAGTGGACTGTGGTGCCAAATCGAATTAATGTTTTTTTTTTTATCCACTTTTTCTCCCATTTTCAATTTTTCTCCCATCCCAATTTCGTATCGTCCAATTCAACCCTCCCCTGTCTTTGAACGCTGTTTCTTGCCTCCCACAAGCCGGCGGCAATGTGGACGAAGTCATACATAGCACGAGTCCCCTCCGATACTCGAGGTAACGATCTTTCAGCGTCGGGGGTCTGGGCTTTGGAGGGGCCCCGCCCCCGTCGCTTCCTGATTCTACTGCGCAGGCGCACCAACCGACCTGTAGGAGTCGCTGTCCACAACGCCCGATCCCCACCCATCAGTTTCCCTCCCCCTAATACTGCCAATGTGTATTAGTGCGGACGACCAGCTGAACTGACAGCAATGTGGAGCGCTGGGCTCGAACAGGGACATGATCTGTTTGAGCCCAGCCTCCAGTATTTGTGGTGAGCGCCTTGCCCACTGCACCACGTAGCCACCCTCAAATCGAATTAATGTTGACCAATATTAACTGTGCATGTGTTTTACCCCTATGTGTTTTACCCCTATGTGTTACACCCCTATGTGTTACACCCCTATGTGTTATGGAGAGTTTCGTCTTGACAACAAAAACATTCTAAACAGACCCAAGTAAATTTCCTGTTGCAACAGAAATAAGCATAAATACACAGCATATAAAACCATAACAATGAGACAATAAAACGGGGTTAGACAAAAGCAAGGATAACAAAACAATTAAAACACTTACAACTTCATTGACAAAGGTTGGAGATCAAGGTCTTAGACTCGGCAACAGAGGGGAGAATCTCAATCGTTAATGCAGAATTACGCTAACTCTGGGGACCTTAAGGACCAGCCAGTCACTAGAACGGGTTCCATGGGTTCCAAAATTCCATTCCAATAATGATATAAGGAGGGAGCTTACCGGTAAGGGCCTTAAAAAGGAACAAATACCAGTGTTTGCTGCGCTTCTCCATCAGAGAGGGCCAACCAACCTTCTCATAAAGGACACAGTGATGAGTGTCGTATCTATCGTTAGTGATTATTCTGAGGGCAGAGTGATATACAGAGTCCAAGAGGTCCATTTAAGGTTGAGGCCGCAGCATGTCTATAAATTACATCACCATAGTCCAAGACCGATAAGAAAACTACATCAACAACTCTCTTCCTACTAATCAGAGTCAAGCTGGTTCTGATTCTTTAATCAGAGGAAGCCAGTTTTGGTTGGTAGAACTAAATGGGATGAGCCAATAAGACACAGGCTGCTGCCTCACTGGGTCCACCTGGTCCCTCAGCCGTTGACGAGCTGTATGAAGCTGGAATTGTATAAACAGCAGCTTGAATACAGTTACATGACAATAATGGCTGATATGCAATTTGACAACATTTGAAATAGCCTGGAATGTTGGAATTCAGTGTCCTGGCAATAACGGTCGTTAGAAGCATCATAAGCTACAGTAGCTCAGATGTATGAAGTGATGATGCTTTCTACACACAGCCACAAAAGGTCCTTGAAAAAGTCATCATACTCAGTGAAAAAGTCGTATTTTCTTTTCTTTTTTTGCTCTGGAACTATTTATTGTCGAGGCAGAATTTTTACTCCAGTGAAAGAATATGAAACCCCAAATGCAGCTACAACTCACAGGACCGTGTATAAAATGTCTCCCCCAGTCTCACCACCTATTTGTTAAAGAGCTCTAGAGCGTGTGCGATGGAAGCATGTGATCTAACCACATGTTTCACCAACATGGCAATCTGTGTGTAGACGTGGGTGTCATTGACTGTGCTCTATGTCAATGAGAATGTTGATATGTAGATAAGAAATTGTAAAATACAATGGAAAACGTCAAAGTAGAAACGTAGATTGATGTCAGACAGTACCGTTATATTTCACATATAATATCATATATAGTTTGTTTAAGATAGGCAGTGAAAATGAATAGATGGAGACGAACACAACTCAATTAATTGCTATTCCTATGGTGTGTCGGCATACTCTGCACTTGCTCTACTATGTTCCGAATGCAAATGACGCCGCTGTGTTCTTCTCTACAGCATGAGTGAGTCACCACACTTGAATCGGAGGGACTGTATTGGAATTTATTTTTATTTTGCCGGAATCAGTGGTTATAAAAACAGAGGTGGATTGGCTGTGCTTTGCAGTCCCTAATTGAGGGGATCCTGAGCCTGTTGTACAGATTGAGTAGACCGCAGTACATTCTGTGATTTAGTATGGACTGGAAGGCAGGTTGCCAGATTGGACACATTCTAGGACGTTGCCAGTGTGGAAGGCTATACCTAATGCCGCTCATATCTTCAAACGTAGCTATCTAGATATTCGGTTTTAAAGGAACATGTCAACATTTTGGGAAATTAGCTTACCGTCTTCTCGAAGAAGATAGATACCAGTTTCCTCTCTGTGCGTTCAGTAGAAAGCTATCTGGCTGCATGTTAGCCTAGCTTAGCACAATGAATGGAAGCGGACATGACCGGTTAGCCTTCGGGGGAGGTGTTAGTTGGACAATGCCTAGGCTAACCCGCGGGCCTTGAGTTTGACACATATGCCTTACCACCCCCCAAAAATGGCCTGAAACTGGAAAATCTGTTCAGACTCTGACGGACAGGCCTGGCCAACCGACCAGAACATTATTGATTCCAAAATGTCAACTCTGGGAAGGGTATCAGCGCTCAGTAGAAAGGTGTCATGTCTATTTATCTGCCCAGAGAGAGAGAGAGAGAGAGAGAGAGAGAGGGAGAGAGGCAGGGTGAGGGGGGTGTTGACTCCGTCAAACCCAAAGAGGAGTTGAGTTGGTGACTTAATTTCCCATGCTTGCTCTGCGGTTGACCTCCTGGTTCTTTCAGTGACATTTTCATTTTGGTGGGACGGCGTTGTGTTTCTTGTCCCATTATACTCATCTCAATGTGACTCTGATTGCTGCTCCTGGAATGTGCATGAATGACATGAATGTGTATCAATAAAACAGTTTACCCGTTCCCTTGTTGTCCATATATTATGGCGAACAACCATGAACCCACACGGATTATACAGAGAATGCAAATGTTACACTAAAATGGATGACCTCAGACGTCATCTTTGTGTTCTTGTTAAGTATAGTATATAGCAGGGCTATTCAACTAAATTGTTCAGGGGGCCACATTGTCAGAAACCCATGGGGCCAGGGGCCGGACTGCCACGGCACCTCCCTGTGCTATGAATATATGTACACTTGACACAACACGCAACCACATTTTCACAACTTTTATTTAACTACATTTCAAAAGTAGTATACTTTTCAAAAAAAGTGCTTCATTTATGTGCCACATCTGCAACATCTCCTGCAGAAAGTGCTTCATTTATGACTGTGCAACAACTGCAACATCTCCTCTTCAACATTTCAATATAAAAATAAAATAAAAAACAAACAAGTGCATGATGTGCATCTGAACATTCTAACATCAACACTTGAACAAAAAAACACATTTATAGTGCAGCTGAGCTTATGAAAAAGTGCTTCATGTCTGTGCAACAACAGCAAATCACAGCATCTTATTAGCACTTATTGTCCACTCTTAACTCTCAAACATCAGGGGGGTGGGGGGCAGACAGGCCTAGCCTACATACACACATCTAATGAGAGCGATTGCACTTCTTTGACTGGGCAATGGCAGAGAAAGAGGGTTCATAGGAAGTGAGGGCTACCCGCAAACAGTGATGCAAATGCTCATTTGTCAAGGAGGCACGTTGCTTGTTTTAATGGCATTCATGTGAGAGAAACTGGATTCACAGGTGTATGTTGAGCCAAACATTAGCACAGATATTGCCAGCGTTTTTATTTTGGGGAATGTCTTGACATGAATACACTTTATCCAAAATGTTGTGGTGGATTCATTCTCAAGTGCCTGCTTCAGAGCAGATGATGCTTGCATGTCAATTATTTCAAGTTGCAGGAGACTTTCATCAATGTGAAGTGATGCAAGGAACTCTTGTCCTTTTGTGGAAATAGCAGCTACATTGGCAAATGGGTTGCTCACAAAATGCATCAATTCTCTGGACATGTCAAATTCATCAAATCGACTTGCAAAGTTTTCCCTCAATTTATCAATGAAATCTGTCATTAATTGAGTGACTTTTGGCTCAATTGTGCGTGTTAACGTTGACATGAAAAGAAAAAATTATTATCATGTAATCTTTGGCGGGCCGGTCAGAATCATCCCGCGGGCCGGATCTGGCCCGCGGGCCGGCAGTTGAATAGCCCTGGTATATAGGCTGCTGTGGCATTAACTCATTCCGGGCCAACAGCACCCTCTGCTGATGGCCCTTCAGTGCCAACGCTATATCCAATGGAGAATAGGACTTATTTGCGAGTGCATAAAACATATACAATATAATAGCAATAGATCTAAATAACACAGTGATCGTCAATGAGTTGCTTCCAGTCAACATGCACCGAACAGAATCTTTTTTTTCATACATAAATTTCCATTTTATACCGTGATGAATATCAATATATTTCTAGGGCGTTCTGTCTCATCTCAATAAACTCCAGCAAATCGAGCTTAAATGTATTTCCTTAGAAAGCATGCCATTTGTCGCTTGATTTATGAATTGTTTTCAAATAAACGCTAGATTATCGATAGTATATGTGTCCTCATGCACGAAGAGAAGCGGGGTCTGAAAAATCGCTTCTCCGTACTTTGGTCGGTGCGAACCTCACACACACACACACACACGCACGCTCCGATAGCGGAGAAAGGAACATCTGATTACCCCAAGATTCGTAACATAAAGGCCTTACCTCACATCTGATGTCATGCAAAAAGATTAATCCAATTCCTGTTCGCCATTCCAAATATCGATTGCGTCCATTGATCCAACGTTATAGTCCAAAACACATAATCCAAGCTGCCCCCCTGACTCGACCAAGCTGCAATAGTATCCAGCTGCATGCCCGAGAAGGGAAACCCGGACCGGAGTTTTTTTTCCTGATGCACATACCCAGCCAATCCAATCCAAGACCCATTCCCAACGATAACATCATGGTTGGATGGATGAAAATGAATGGATATTGCTAATAAAATAAATAACGATTAAAACCCAACTATACTTGTGATTGGCACGGAAGCGATGGCGAGTTAACCCGACTATACTCGTGGTTGGCACTGAATGGGTTAAATGAGTCCTCTGTTACAATTTCTATTCAAGTGAAAGTATTAAAGTACTTGATAATAATCTTACTCCCCAAGGGGATCAATAAAGGAATATCTTATCTTAACTTATCTTACTCAAGTATCAAAAGTAAAAAAAAAAGTACTTATTCAACACAATGTTGTCATATTTTGGCACATGGGCATTCCGCCACTACCGATATATATATATATAAACTAAAAGGAGAAAACCTTCAAGGGAAAGAAGGGACCGCACACTCCACAGGACTGGTTTTTGCTTATTTATTGTTGCACAACGCGTTTCGCTATCGCTTCCTCAGGTGCTACATATATATATATATATATATATATGTATGTATACTATATGATCTGTGATAGTGAGGAATCAAGAATCCAGATCATATAGTATACATACATATATATATATATAAGATTTATATATACTATCACATAGTGTAGTGCAGTTTACTTCATGAACATGACTTAGTAGTAACAAGTAACAAGGCGCCTGCTCTTTGTGCTAATTGTTCACCGGATCAGTGTTTTTCCGTGACATTTACATTGTCACTCCAGAGCACGCCAGATGTGCCTCTGGAATTTCTCTCAGGCCCTGTTGCTATGAAATAGAACACGCATCAATTACTACATAAACGTGATGCGGTGTCCCACAGGAGGGTGAGGTCTGGATCTTAGGTGGAACGTATCTTTTGACATATGGTTTAAAGGGGAACTATGCCCAATTAAAAAATAATTATACATATAGACCATAAAGACATGCATGTTAGGCAGGGACTACAGATGGAAACTAGCTCATTAGCTAATTCTGGCACATTTACATTGATGTGGAAACTGAAGATGTTCATCAATGTGCACTGTCCCTGGGTAGAAAATAAATAAACAAACTTAAACATAAACATATCATTCCTATGCTAAAACTGAAATTTGTGAGTGAACTTTTCTTTGTAGGTCATGAAAATAACATTGGAATTCTCTGTGGTATTTCCCCTTTAAATACTTTAATTGTAGTAAAACTATAGTATTCCTCCCTATAGTGTTTTTTCCCCCAGCGCACATTAATTACTACTGATGAAATACTAATGAATTACTATAGAAACATATAATTTCTATATTAACACTATGATCGCCGGGGACGAGTTAAGACGTCATTCCTAGCCATGCTCATTCTGCCGAAGACGCCGTAACTCGTCTTTGATGTCAATATTTCAAAAATCTGTCATCAAAATCATATTTCCTTTCCGGAGCCCTGAGATGTACTGGTGAGCTCCACTCAACTGTCTAACGGTTTGAGAGCGCCATCTGGTGGCCGATCGGCCAAACAGGAAGTGCTCATCCATATGTGCTCCGGGCACTCGCGATCGGTAGCCGGACTCCATCTCAACACACTGGATGATCAATCGCTCGCCCTAACTCAATAAACAACGTTATTTGGACGTATAGTATTATACAACCTGGAAATGGTTCATCAGGATCAACATCCCATAATCGAAAACGGTCTACTCCACGCTGATCGTCCAACGGTGCGAGGAACATACGGTAAGATTCAGCGTTATTTTCTAACGTATTCCATATAAACTGCTATGATGAACATATGACCCACTCTGGATGAATCATCTAACGCTGCCCACGGAATTATAAACGACCCCCCGCCCATCCGGTCATCATCAGATCATACGTAGATCATTCTAGAAGTACGTCCAGTTGAAATTTTTCATCTCGCGCCGATTGCTATCAAACTGTATTTCATCATCAAGATAATGCATTTGGAGCTATAAATCAAGTTCTGGATAAAGCTGCAGAAAACGATAAAAACATACTTATACTTTAGACCATATTTTAGTATGAATATGTGAATGAAAAAGTTTAACGTTGCTACACCCTGAACAATACATATAGGACATTGAATGGGCCATAATAATGGCAATTTAGCAATAGAATTTAAAAAGTTTTAGCCCTGCAAAGAAGGGGAACTTCTCCATAGACAAATAGAGCTGGCAAGGGATGGTAAATTATGAATTTAACCCATGGCGATCAAAGTGTTAAAGCACAGGAATGCCATGGTGATTAAACATACATCGCACATTCCGACTCTCACTATAACTCTCAAACCAAATTAATTTGTACAAAGACTGTACAGAGTTTATGGGAATAATCGATCAGCGTTTATTTTCTTTGGCACAAATGTTCCTTTAAATGCTTTCTCAGCTCAAGACTGTAGCCATCAGAGTTCATCGGGTTCGTGACTGCCAGGATAGGAAACAAATCCCAAAAGTTATGGAAATGTGTTGGCTCATGCCCAGTGTAAACGGAGGGAAATCACATAAACCAAACAACGAATGCAAAAGCAGCAAACTGAAAGACGATTGCCGGACACGTCTTCCGCAAGTCATCTTCTGCCGATAGCAAAGGTCACGTTTGGCCGAGCTCAGCCATGAGGTCCATGTCCAAGATCCACAAACATATTTCGGATTGGTTAGAGACAAAAGATGTATTTTAGCGTCACCGAGCATGGCTTACTTCTGATGAAGCATTTGTGTGACTTTTACCATTATGAAATACGAATAGAGAAATTATGCAACATGTCTTGAAAGAATATAAGCTGCTGACTTGTAATTCCTGGTGAATATCAATGGGTGCTTGTTGTCAATTTGCATATTGATAGATTTTTATTATAGATTTGTACATTGAATTTGGTGTGAAAACAAATTGTCATACAATATAGAAAAAATCACAAGGGTTTAGAATACATCTGGAGGGGATCTTTAAAGGGTTTCACCGTATAACACATATTGTCTAACATGGTAAATGGACAGTAGGAACTCACAGGACAGTGGATGCCATATAAAAAGACAGTAGACAATACATAATACACTACATACTATACCAGTGGTTCTCAACTGGTCTAGCCTCGGGACCCAACATTTTCCTTAGTCTTAAGTCGCGACCCAATTTTTTTAACCACTATGATTTATTTCAATTATTTACGCAATCTTTCATGCACTGTTAAAACATGAAATAAACACAAAAAAGTGCAACTAGGGCTAAAAACCCAATGAAATAAAATAATAATAAATAATATATGCTTCTTAGCAGATTTTTTTTTTTGATCCACTTTTTCTCCCATTTTTCTATATTTTTCTTCCATCCCAATTTTCGTATCATCCAATTCAACCCTCCCCTGTCACGAACGCTGTTTCTTGCCTCCCACAAGCCGGCTGCAATGTGGACTAAGTCATACATAGCACAAGTCCCCTCCGGTACTTGAGGTAACAGCAGTCGCATCTTTTCACCTGCGCAGCTCGATCTCTCAGTGGCGAGGAGTAACGCGTGGGAGGCTCACGCTGCCCCCGACACTTCCTGATTCTACTGCGCAGGTGCACCAACCGACCTGTAGGAGTCGCTGTCCACAACGCCCGATCCCCACCCATCAGTTTCCCACCCCCTAATACGGCCAATGTGTATTAGTATGAACGACCAGCTAAACTGAAAGCAATGTGGAGCGCTGGGCTCGAACAGGCAAGCCCAGCGTCTCCGTCATTCGTGGCGAGCGCCTTGCCCACTACGCCACGTAGCCGCCCGCTTTTTAGCAGATTTCTTAGCTTAACATAACAGCCCTAAGTTTGGGGGAACTAATGGGATAACTGGGGTTGCAACAAAAGTGCAACTAGGGCTAAAAACCCAATGAAATAAAATAATAATAAATAATAATATGCTTCTTAGCAGATTTCTTAGCTTAACATTACAGACCTAAGTTTGGGGGAACTAATGGGATAACTGGGGTTGCAACAAAAGTGCAACTAGGGCTAAAAAGCCAATGAAATAAAATAATAATAAATAATATATCCTTCTTAGCAGACTTCTTAGCTTAACATCCCAGGGAACTAATGGGATAACTGGGGATGTTGTTTGCTCCTGACAAGAGTCTCAAAGTCTGGGGTGATGGTAGACAAAGCAACTCTGAGGTCATGCTCAATGTCCAATCTGTTCCTCTGCTTTGTCTTCAGCTGGACCAGAGCTGAGAAGCCACTTTCACAAAGATAGGTAGTGCAAAAAAAATAATTATATAAAACAAAACAAAAAGATTATTTTTTTTTACACATCCGCGACCCACTCAAAATGGCCCCGCGACCCACTTTTGGGTCGCAACCCACCAGTTGAGAAACACTGTACTATACAATATAACATAAACATATACCTATACACCAATACTATGTACATACCGGTAAGTGATTTTTATATCATGGCAAAGAAGAAAACAAAGATAAAGAACATAACACTAGTGGAGACTTCTAGAGGCCATATCAGTACATTTTTACGACGTGATGCGTAAGCTGGATCTGCCTATGGCGTTCACCACATCACATAGCAACAGCATATTTTAGTCAGGCACTAGTCATAGACACCCGTGGAGCTACAGTAAATATGGATTAAGCTAATTTGTTTTAGCTGCTGTTAGCGCCGTTGCTGTTGGCCACGTTGTCAAGGCACAACATTTACTGTGCCTTTCCTTATCAACTCGTTAGTCTGGAAGACATATTAAAGACGCCATAAACGACCACAGCGGTCGCGCGGTTCATCACCACCAAGCTGTTCGGCTTCGCTGTGTGTTTGTGTTCATTATCTTAGAATATTATACCATACTAATACCAAACACTCTTATCATTATCAACTGAACGCAGGTTGTCGTTAAGTTAAAATATGGTTGTAGATAGGTCCATAGGTTTATATGATATATGATTTACACTAAACAAGCTGTCAGTTCCTCATACAGGAAGTGCTTTATTAGGCCCACAGAGGAGGATAGTTAGGAACTCCTGGAACGTAACACCCCTCGTAAGAGCAAGAGGCACAGTATAGTTTTTCAGATAATGGGGCGTGATGGGAGGGAACTGTATTAACCCTATTCAGTGTATGTAGGCTACAGGCAGTGCTCCAGGGAAGGGCATTAGTTCACAGGAAAGCACATGCTTTACATTATGCTGGTGGGATGTGAGGTGCCATGCACAACTTGTCTTTCTCACGGTCAGTTAGTTGGGTGGGTAGTCTCAACCAGTGGTTCTCAAACCTTTTCATCGAAAGGACCCCCGACCTTTTAAGTAATAGGCCACAGACCCCCATTTGACAAACTCTTGTCCCAAGGACCCCATCTGAGAAAATATGTTGTTAGTTTTTAGATATGATTTAGTTGAGAATTCCATAACTGGTGTGGAGATAACAGGAGAGAGTGAAATCTATCAGAATAATGATTTTTATACATTCTTTCATTATGCTAACAAAGTTCTAGAAATCATTAAATTACTATTCTAAAATCTTTCCAGGGACCCCCTGGAAACTCATCAAGGACCCCCAGGGGTCCCCAGACCCCACTTTGAGAACCACTGGTGTTCTGAAGGGCCAGATTAACATTGAGAATCTACGTTTTATTGTTTTATATAACTTGTATATTATTTATATATATAAGCTATATCCCTTTAAGCCTCCGTTTGAATCATAGCATTATTCGCTTTCCTCATTGGATAATGCCCTTGACGTCGGCGGCGCCTAGAATCGCGCCCCTGAGACAAGTTCAAAGACGAGTCTGGACAAGTTGGGACATGCCTGGGGCCAGCGCATTGATTCCAGACAAGAGCTTCGGCTGCGCACTAGAAAGCCCTCTAAGTATATATATTGTGGAAGGCGCAAACAGTAGCAGTTCGGTGAAGTAGCAGTTCGGCGTTCGGTGAAGTAAGCAGTTCGTCTAGCAACCTAATGCAGTAACGTGAAGTTCGTCCGGAGTAATGCAACAGCAGTAGTTGAACCTAGCGTATAGCAGAGTCAAGTTCGACCTAACTTAATGTGAAGTAAAGAGTCGTCATTTAGTGTGAATCGTATTACAGCAGTTCGTTCGGTGTGCAGCATTAACAAGCAGTTAGTTCGTTTAGTAACTAGCGTGAACCTTAGCAGGTGTGTGTGGACTTAAAGTAATTAGTGCCAGCACACGAGGAGGGCCTAGTAGCAGAACTATTGGACATGTGCGCATTGGAACCTACCGCGGCGATATTGTAGAACCATTATTGGTTGGATTATAGTGATTGTGGAAACGTAGTACCGTGGAGAAGAGCATCGTTAATACCCACTGTCGTTTGGATTTAACTACCCTGAGGATTCTACATCGGGCTAGCTTCGTGGACGAAGCTGGCTGGCTATCATCATTGCTATCAGGCATTGGATTACAGCTATTATCTTGCTGCCGAGCACTTGGATTATAAAGACCGGATCCGTATGAGAACCCCCTTTTCTTCAAGTGAACAGCCTGAGTATCCGTACATTCTTCCTTCCTCTGGAGCTTACAACTCTGAGAGGATATCACCAGTCTCCAGCTGTACCCTCGTTTTGCCCCCCTATATTGCCATCCCACGCCAGGCGGCGTCTGGTCTAGTATACCTAGCCTAGGAATTATTCATTCCCACTGACTTTGCTACTCTCTGACTTTCTAATATCATTCGCCATAAAAGAGCGACCCAGTAATCAACAGTTGTATCTTCTGCATAATAATAAATACTGTAAATGATATCTCCTTGTCACCGTGCCGTCTATTCTGAGTGTCTGCCATAATTAACTGTACTGTCTGGCAAGTAATAATAATAATAATATGTAGTAGTGGTTTAATCTATCACAATCTTTAATACAGTCAGGGTTTTGTAACCCCTCAGTTACAATTGGTCCTTCGAGCCGGAGGGTATCAGTAATACAAATCATATTAATAGTAATATGGCCAGCGGCGGACACTCTCCAAACGGCTCTCCCAAACTAGCGCGCCCTAGGCGCCAACGTCAGCCCCCTCCACAATTGGAGGACTACGCTGTCGTTTTACCTCCTAGCTTATCTAAAAAGACGTTAAGCACGGATAAAACTAATAGTTTAAGCATGCCCAACCCTATCGACTTGTCGGCCCCACTAGTAGAGACCCAAGCGGGTTTAAACGAAACTGACTGGCTCACGGGGGGGGACAAGCGGGACATGACGTGACTATGCCCAAAGACCACAGCGCCACGGAGATGGACCTCGGAGCGCCAGAGGATAAAGACAGCGCCACCGAGATGGACCTCGGAGCGCAAGAGGATAAAGAGCGCGCACCTGAGATAGACCTCGGCGCGCACCAAAGAAAAGAGTACCGCGTCTCCGAGATGGACCTCGGAGCGCGGGAGAAGATAAGAAGCAGCGCCCTCGAGATGGACCTCGGAGCGCGTAAAGAGAACAGGTCAACGCCAAGTCCTGTCAACTCCAGATCACCCTCATCAGCGTCATCCCCAAGCGAGGCCGACCAGAGACTAGCGCAAGCCCTGATCGCCACGCTGACAGCTTCAACCGAAAGAGACCGCATCCAGGGTGAGCGCGACCGTCTCCAAGCGCAACAACAGAGTGAGCGTGAACATTCTGCAGTGGAAAGAGAACGTCTCCAAGCGCAACAACAGAGTGAGCGCAAACACATCCGACTGGAAGAGAGTCGCCTCCAGGCTGACGCCACGATGACCATCAGACTGGAAGAGAGGCGCCTCCAGGCTGAAGAAAACATCCAGCGAGACCGAGCCAATGCGCAACGCGATGCACAGCGCGACGCCGCCAATGCACAGCGCGAGGCGGAACGAGACCGCGCCAATGCACAGCGCGACGCCGCCAATGCACAGCGCGAGGCGGACAGAGACCGTCTGCAGGCACAGATGATGGAGCAAGTGCTCCAGAGGGCGACCCCCCATTCCTCCACCCGGAGCTCCCGGAGATCATCACGACACGGGTCGAGGGCACCTTCCCCTCCCCGACCAATCTATACGGGACCCAGCCACTGGGAAGATCCCGCCTACGTCGCCGAGAAACTAACTAAGAGACTTCAAGGCCTAGCGGAGGACGAGGGAGGACATCAAGCCCACCAGCACGAACCTATTTCGGACCAGGAGGCACAGTACAGCCCCGACCTCAGCCCCGAGACGCTGCGTTACGAACCCCCGACCCAACCCAGGGGTGAGTTTAATCAACAGTCAGCACCGAGGAGCAGTACCTGGGGGCCCGGCCTCTGGTTCCCACCCAGCACTAACCCACGACCCCACATACGGGGAGACTCGCCAAGGAGGCCTCTCCCCCTACGCGCATCGGTGTCACAGCATTCCATGGCATCTTACATTGGGACACCCACATTCCCAGACTTTACGCGTGAGGACAGAGCACAGTATACTGAACTACGCATGTGTTTAGAGACTATTATGTCCGAAGTACAGGACGAGTCCTACAAATATGCCATCCTCCTCAAGCACCTTAAAGTACCCAGAGAGCACAACATAGCGCTGGCATATTCTAACTCAAGAACCCCCTACTCTGATGCCCTGGTGGCCCTCGACGTGCGTTATGGACGTACATGGGACTATGTAATTCAAGAGATACAGGAGATTGAACGCCTCCCCCCAGCTAAAGACAATAGAGCCCTGGATGACCTATCTATAAAAGTACAATCCCTGGTAGGGATGCTCGGGTCACAGAAGGAGAAGGGGAGGTATGAGCTATACGCCAACTCCAACGTGGAGCGGATACTGGAGAAGCTCCCCCCAGCCCGTCAAGAACGTTTTCGGCGGCAGAGAGACCACCGTGACCCCCACGGCCCAGAACAATCCCTCCTAGACCTTGCTGACTTCCTAGCCAGGGAGGTCAGCAGTCTACGAATAGACACATTCGCGTGGGGTGGCTCTAACCCTAAAGATGGACCAAGAAGGTTCAACGACAACCGCCGGTCCGTCACCGTGATGCACCAGGCCGAGTCAGTGCCGCGGCACAAGAGCCATAACACCCCCCCCCGCGAAGGGAAAATGGAAGATCGCCTGCCAGTATTGTGACCACGAACACTGGCTATCTCAATGCGACACATTTAAGAAGTTGACTGGTGAAGAAGTGAGTCAGTGGATTAAAGCGAACCGCCGCTGCTTCCGCTGCGCGCGCAGCCACATGGCAGCTGAGTGCCGCCTGAAGAAAAGATGCAGCAAGTGTGACGGCGCCCACCTGGAGGTCCTACACGAGAGCAACAAGCGGAGACCCGCACCACAAAGCAGCTCGAGAGCAGACGTCCTATACATAGACCCTGCGAAGAGCGGGAGCTCCCGAGTGCTCCTCAAGGTGGTCCGAGTGCTCCTGAGCTACGAGGACAAGGTCATGGACACTTACGCCGTCCTCGACGACGGGTCAGAAAAGACTCTCCTCCTCGCTTCCGCCGCAGCCCAGTTGGGCCTGCGGGGTACCGAGGAAACAATGACACTCCGTACCATTAGTCGAGACTTAAAAACAATAAAGGGTGAAAACGTCTCATTCACTATAGCAGCGGTCGAGCAGCCCGAGAAGCGGTACAGCATCACCAAGGCGTTCACAAGCCACGACATAGGTCTGTCACGCTATGACTACCCCATCCCACAGCTGATGGAGAAGTACGCGCACCTACGTAGATTGCCTATACCGCTCATCGACGGCGCCACACTGACCCTACTCATCGGCTCCGACCACGCGGACCTCATTGTCCCAATCGAGGCGGCCCACATCGGACCCAAAGGATGCCCAGCCGCGGTTAAGACCCGACTGGGGTGGACGCTCCAGGGCCCCCTCTACGGACCTGCCAGCCAACCAACGTCCACACGCTGCCTTTACACAAAGGTGAGCGACCAAGACACTACCCTCTTGCAGCACGTCGAGAGGCTATGGACATTAGACGCGATGCCATTCAAGACCGAACGCAGGATGGTTCGGCCCAAAGAGGACAACTACGCCATCGCTCTGCTGGATCGGAAGACTACGAGAGTCAAGGTCGACGGAGTGTTCGGACGCGCAGCCCCACTCTTGAGGCGGACGAAGATGCCTGTGAGAGAACCGTGGGTTCAAGAAGAGGGAGTTCCGAACTCCACCCCCCTCAGCTACGCTCCAAACAACGTAGCTGACCTCGAACCTATCACCCCAAACTACCTCTTGATGGTGCGGCCGGACCCGGCCCCTCCTCAGACGGTGTACAGACAGGACGAGAGGAACGGACGGAGGATGTGGAGACACAACCAAGTACAGATCGACCAGTCTTGGGCCCGCTTCCTCCTACGCTACCTACCATCCCTTCCAGCCGTCAGAAGTGGGTAAAGGACAGGGACAACCTGAAGGTGGACACAGTCGTCATGATAATAGACCAGTCACTACCCCGAGCTACGTGGCCGGCCGGCCGCGTGAGCAGAGTGATTACTGGTGCCGATGGGAAGGTCAGAGAGGCAGAAGTCATAGTCCAAGGGCGGATTTACACCCGACCTGAGGCGAAGTTGATAGATCTGCCGGAGATCCCTGACTCCCCTGATGACGACCATGACCCACTGACTTTGTAGATTGCCCTACTCCTCACAACAAGTATGGAGAAGTTGACTGGACCCTAATATTAATCTGTGCTCCCTTTACTAATTAGGTGCGGACTAATTAGGAGGCGGCTGTTCTGAAGGGCCAGATTAACATTGAGAATCTACGTTTTATTGTTTTATATAACTTGTATATTATTTATATATATAAGCTATATCCCTTTAAGCCTCCGTTTGAATCATAGCATTATTCGCTTTCCTCATTGGATAATGCCCTTGACGTCGGCGGCGCCTAGAATCGCGCCCCTGAGACAAGTTCAAAGACGAGTCTGGACAAGTTGGGACATGCCTGGGGCCAGCGCATTGATTCCAGACAAGAGCTTCGGCTGCGCACTAGAAAGCCCTCTAAGTTAGAGCTGCCGCGATAACCGCATTACCGCGGTATCGCTGTTGCATCACGCTCACCGCAGAGTTAGGCTGAATACCGCGTCACCGCTGTTTTTTTATCATAATAATAAAGTTGACTTGCGGCTTGCGGCTCTGCAGATATACCCTACTCGGTTCCAAGCGACCCTATTGGGTAGAAGTGGTACCAGAAAAGTCATGTGAAACATTGCAGACCACTGACTGGTCAGAAGAGAGACGCGTCACACTTTGTAGCCTCTGAACAAAAACAGAACGCCGCGCCGCCATCTTTACTGCCTCGCTAAGGATGCATTTCATTCAGGATTTGTTTGCGACAGAACCAAGTGCAATAAACAAGAAATAATGGATTCACTGTGTATTCTGCCTTATTTATTGATGAAACAAAACCGACATCAACCCAATTTACCACCGAGCGGAGAGTTTAGTGTCACAACAAGATCGCTGATGTGTTAAGTTTGTTGTTGTTATTAGCCTAATAGTAATACTACCGTCAGCCGATATACACGAGAGGTAACGTTAAACCCGGGTTTGCTTGGTAGAATACACAATGAGAGGTAACGTTAGCTTTGGCAGAATAGACGCAACGAGAGTCTGGTTAATGTTGTTATTGATTGATTGATTGATTGAAACTGTGTTAAACTCTGGCTTGCTGCAAGCCCTCGGACATCTATGCCCACAGAGCTTTCAGTGTACACAAGCGAGCGGCCCCGCCTGCATCCCCACACGGAGACAAACGGAGTAGTACCTGGCTGCAGTGGAAAAGGAACGAAGTACCAGGTGCCTAAAGCGGGTCGAGTCGAGTAGGTACTATGCAGTGGAAAAGCGCCATTAGACTAGAGGCAGGCTATAAGAGTAGACTACTAAAAAAAAAAAAAAAAGGATTAAAAAAAAAAAAAAATGTTTGTGTGCACTGTGCGGTAATAACCGCGGCGGTAGGAAATATTTCGCAAATTCGTGCGGTAAGGAAAATATCAATACCGCGGCAGCTCTACTCTAAGTATATATATTGTGGAAGGCGCAAACAGTAGCAGTTCGGTGAAGTAGCAGTTCGGCGTTCGGTGAAGTAAGCAGTTCGTCTAGCAACCTAATGCAGTAACGTGAAGTTCGTCCGGAGTAATGCAACAGCAGTAGTTGAACCTAGCGTATAGCAGAGTCAAGTTCGACCTAACTTAATGTGAAGTAAAGAGTCGTCATTTAGTGTGAATCGTATTACAGCAGTTCGTTCGGTGTGCAGCATTAACAAGCAGTTCGTTCGTTTAGTAACTAGCGTGAACCTTAGCAGGTGTGTGTGGACTTAAAGTAATTAGTGCCAGCACACGAGGAGAGCCTAGTAGCAGAACTATTGGACATGTGCGCATTGGAACCTACCGCGGCGATATTGTAGAACCATTATTGGTTGGATTATAGTGATTGTGGAAACGTAGTACCGTGGAGAAGAGCATCGTTAATACCCACTGTCATTTGGATTTAACTACCCTGAGGATTCTACATCGGGCTAGCTTCGTAAAGTCTTTTTCTGGTCTTCATCCTCTTAGCAGTTGTTTGTATTGAGCTGTACTGTATTGTACCCATTCTGCAATCTGTTAATAAAGTTATCAATCAATCAATAAATCAACAGTAAATTACTACTACTGAGTAATAGTGCTAATCAGATGTACAGAGTTGTAGTATAATATGTAGCTACAGTGATACAAGTATATAAAGACCCTACGGTAGTAAGTCATACTGGCCAGCAGCGTAACTAGTAAGAATAGGTAAGGGATATGTACAGCTATATAACAAGGGTTATATGTGTACAGAGTCAGACAGATGTGGATAAATATATATATGGTAATGTCTTTGCATCTAAGGGTCAACAGTCATGAACTGCAACATATCAAACATCAAGACAAAGTGGACCAACATGGGAAAAGGATGCTAGATCTGTCTAATGGAGAAAAAACATTTGAACCGTTGAGAAGAAAAAACACCTGAATCTGTTTAGCAAATGTAGGCTATTGGACGGGCCATGTATTGCAGTTGTTAACTCATTCCAAACCATGTGAGAGTGTGAATGTGATCAACCTCTACTGTCTTTAACTGTGAATATACACCATCTTTAATTAGGTTAGAAAACATTGTTCATCTTAATTTAAAACTTGAAACCAATGGTCTTAAGTAGGGGTGTAAAGGTACACGTATCCGTACCGAACCGAACCGTTTCAGTGTGTACCGTACCGTACAGAACGGATTTGTAGTGTACCGAACGAATACAGCGGTATGTCAACCACTAACGACCGCCCACCGGGGGCTGTTTTTTTCACAATCTAATATAATTATAATAATTTTTGAATTTTTTTACAAGTCGATTATTAATTTCAATATAGAATATTCGTTGACAGCTCTACAAGTACAATTAGTTACTGCACACTACATCACCCCTGAGTGGAACATGGAAAGCAAAACTTTCCCCCACTGTACCGAAAACCCATACCGAACCTTGACTTCATAACCGAGGTCCATACCGTACTGTGGTTTTTGTGTACCGTTAAGTATTCAACTATATATGATATTTATATATATTTATATCAATTTTGTCCAGTGACTCTAACTAATGGTTTAAATCTACATTGTTCACAAAAAATTATGGATTGGATCAGCACTTGCTATTGTATTTGTAATCAGTTTTGGTATTGGCATTGTATTTGTAATCCGTTTTGGTATTGCTATTGTATTTGGAATCAGTTTTGGTATTGGTGTTGTATTTGGAATCAGTTTTGGTATTGGTGTTGTATTTGTAATCAGTTTTGGTATTGCTATTGTATTTGGAATAAGTTTTGGTATTGGCATTGTATTTGTAATCCGTTTTGGTATTGCTATTGTATTTGGAATCAGTTTTGGTATTGGCATTGTATTTGTAATCCGTTTTGGTATTGCTATTGTATTTGTAATCAGTTTTGGTATTGGTGTTGTATTTGTAATCAGTTTTGGTATTGCTATTGTATTTGTAATCAGTTTTGGTATTGCTATTGTATTTGTAATCAGTTTTGGTATTGGTGTTGTATTTGGAATCAGTTTTGGTATTGGCATTGTATTTGTAATCAGTTTTGGTATTGGTGTTGTATTTGTAATCAGTTTTGGTATTGCTATTGTATTTGTAATCAGTTTTGGTATTGCTATTGTATTTGTAATCAGTTTTGGTATTGGTGTTGTATTTGTAATCAGTTTTGGTATTGCTATTGTATTTGGAATCAGTTGCAATCTGATTTGTTGACCACTAGGAGCTGCCCAGTACAGCATAACTGGACGACATACTGTACCTTTAAAGGTCAACCTCCACGTTGTATTTTTGTTCAATAAACAATGTGGACTAGGCCAACAGTGGCTTTCATGAAGAAGGGAAAAAATAAGTATTGAAATTGACCCAGTTTTAGCGTTTTTATCAAAACATTTTGTCTGCCCAACACAATCAACATGCACGTGCATATTTTAATCAATGGTTTATAACGTGCACGTGTAATGTCGTCACAACAGGTATTGGTCACCAGGGGGCTCACCAGGGGGCTCACCAGGGGGCGCTGAGAGTCACACAGCTAGTGGCAGGCAGAGAGCCTTGCTACCATAGATATATGCTTGCTACTACTAGCCGAATGGAAATGTATCTGTTTCACCTCACTATTGCTCCGTGATTATAGCCATCCATCCATCTCTAAAGCTAACCACTATTTGTAAAAGCCACAACCACGTTACCATATTTGTAATAATGTAAATCATTGTGTCGTTGTACACATAGTGTTTATAACGTTAGTAGATAACATAGCTTAGCTTGGTAGCTATTGTGCTAACAACATATCCCGACATCCGGCTCGCTGGCCGGCATGAACGGCCGACCCAAAATGGTTCTCTCCTCTCTGTACACCCCGACCCGTCCCCACGGGTGCCCTGCCGGGGGGCCCATGGACGCGACGGCGGCGGCAGCCGCAGGGCGCCCGAGCCCGCAAAGGCTAGTATTACACGATAGCTATGAGCTAACTAGCGCTGCGGGCTCCGGCGCGCCACCGCTGTTGTAGAGTCCACAAGCTTCACTCGGTGCATCAGTCACGAAAGGGGCTATGATGAGCTTGGCAAGCCAGAGTAAAACACAGTTTTCATTCAATCAATCAATAACAACATTAACCAGACTCTCGTTGTGTCTATTATGCTAACGCTAACGTTACCTCATTGTGTCTATTCTACACAGATAGCCTCTCGTGTCTATCTGCTAACGTTAGCATTAGGCTAACTAACGTTACGTCCCTAACCCCCAACAACAAGCGTAACTAATCAGCGATCTTTTTGTCAGACTAAACTCTCCGCTCGGTGGCAAATTGTGTTGATGTCTGTTTTGTTTCATCAATAAATGAGGCAGAATACACAGTGACTGTATCCTTTTTTATTGCACTTGTTTCTTGCTGCAAACATACAAAAGACATCCTACGCGAGACATCAAAGATGGCGGCGTTCTGTTTTCGTTCAGACTCCCCAAACAGTGACGTCACCGTGTCTATCTTCTGACCAATCAGTGGTCTGCAGTTTTTCACGTGTCATTTCTGGAGCTCTCATGCTGATCATCAGCAGCCCCGCCTCCCCACACGGAGACAAACTGAGTACTTTATTTTAGTGGAAAAGCAACATTAGATTCGGCTCATTAATATGCAAGCCACACCTGTTGTGACGTCGGCGTTTGATAAGCTTTTTTGATTCGCGCGTGCATGTTATTCGTGCGTGGACCTTTTTAACTCTTTCAGAGTGGCATTTCCGGTGTCAAATGGAAAAAAATAAATAATGAAATTATATACCAATGATGTAAACTACCCATAATTGATCAGTAGGGTTTAACCTAGAGGTTGGGCTTTAAGAAAAGGAACTGTGTACTTCCTGCACCACTGTGCGTGACAGAGACTCACGAGGGCTTTTTGTACAAATCATTTGACTCATTATCGCCCTCTGACCGAGTAGATTTCTCTACAGATGTGTATTGTGTGTGTGCAAGATATCCTGTCCCTGCTAGAGCCTAGAGATATGGCCACGGCTAGGAGCATTTTTTTAAGCATTTTTCTAACCGTGACCAGCTGCTCTGTAGGTCACTCTGACGGTTGGTTTGTTGGTTGGTCCACAAACATGTCCCCACCCTCTAGTGGCCACAGGTTTTGCCCAAGGAGACTGTGTGTGTGTGTGTGTGTGTGTGTGTGTGTGTGTGTGTGTGTGTGTGTGTGTGTGTGTGTGTGTGTGTGTGTGTGTGTGTGTGTGTGTGTGTGTGTGTGTGTGTGTGTGTGTGTGTGTGTGTGTGTGTGTGTGTGTGTGTGTGTGTGTGTGTGTGTGTGTGTGTGTGTGTGTGTGTGTGTGTGTGTGTGTGTGTGTGTGTGTGTGTGTGTGTGTGTGTGTGTGTGTGTGTGTGTGTGTGTGTGTGTGTGTGTGTGTGTGTGTGTGTGTGTGTGTGTGTGTGTGTGTGTGTGTGCGTGCGTGCGTGCGTGCGTGCGTGCGTGCGTGCGTGCGTGCGTGCGTGCGTGCGTGCGTGCGTGCGTGCGTGCGTGCGTGGTGTGTGTGTGTGTGTGTGTGTGTGTGTGTGTGTGTGTGTGTGAGCGCGCGCGCGCGCGTGTGTGTGTGTGTGTGTGAGAGAGAGAGAGAGAGAGAGAGAGAGAGAGAGAGAGAGAGAGAGAGAGAGAGAGAGAGCTTCGACCACAGCCTGGAGGAAGCCTTTTTAACCAAGTTGCTGAAATATCAGCGGCTCAACCTGAACATCTCACAACTAGGCTACAAGTGTCTATATCTGCTATTATTGGTAGCCGCTCTACAGGGCCGCCTGGGAGAAATGCGAGGCCCTGTACGAGATTTAAACGCAACCCCCCCCCCCCCCCCCCCCCCCTAAAAGGAAAAAAAATATATATATATATTTTTATTTTTTTTATATACAGTCAACATATTCTTAAATAATAGCGCTGCCCGAGGCTGGGCATGATACAGTCAACATATAGCAAGAGAGAGAGGGAGAGAGAGCTCCCGTTCTACAGTCAATATACAGTGTTATCGCTGCACAGACCCGGCAATGCCCCTGACCCTCCACCAGAGCAAGGCCAGAGAGAGAGAGAGAGAGAGAGAGAGAGACACACACATTGGAAAGAAACAACCCAAAACCAGAGCAAATTGAAATGCTATTTGGCCCTAAACAGAGAGTACACAGTGGCAGAATACCTGAGCACTGTGACTGACCCACTACTAAGAAGATCCTTGACTAGGTACAGACTCAGCGAGCACAGCCTAGCCATCGAGAAAGGCCGCCATAGGCAGACCTGGCTCCCAAGCGAAGACAGACCCACTGCACACAAGATGAGGTGGAAACCGAGCTCCACTTCTTAACAACCTGCCCACTATACCAAGACATACTTCCCACAAATTGCAAACACCCAAAGAGACTTTGAAAACATCGACAATAACTTAAAACTCCCATACCTACTGAGAGAAATACAAGAATGTGAAATAAAGCCCATTTGAATTGAAGAGAGAGAGATAGATAGAGCATGTCTGTGTGTGTTAGAAAGAGAGAGAGAGAGCATGTGTGTTTGTGTGTTAGAGAGAGAGAGCATGTATGTGTGTGTGTTAGAGAGAGAGCATGTATGAGAGAGATAAGCAAAGATGAGCCCCTAAAGGATATTCAACTTTTAATGGAAGAACAAAACAGAAGGAAAAGATAACTTCACAAAGGCAACATGAATATACATAGATCCAAAAGGACAAAGATCAACACTTAAATCAAAGAGAAGAGGGTCTATACCAGAGAAAACAAAGTAGCAAGGAGCCAATGGCCGACATCAGCTAAATAGGCTAACTGCAAATAGAGTAGCCAGGTACTGACACCAGGCCACACACCGTTAGCTACTACAACAGCTAGCCGGCCCGTTTGGCTCCCGAGAGAGAGAGAGAGATATATCCACGGCGGGAATAGAATAGAGTGCATTAAAAACTCACCAAACGTCCAAGAGGATGGAGACAACCGCGTGGAGTTGACGAAGTTCATCTGCCGAATGACCGTCCTCTTCATCTTGGCATAACAATGCTGCACGCGCTCTCTCTAGGTTAGCTAACGCTAGTTAGCCTTTAGCTAAGCTAGCTACTAGCCGACATCACATGGCTATCCCGACTGAACCACACATTAGCACTCGATATTATAACATAGCTAAAGCTAACTAGCTGTCCCTAACTGTCTAACATGCAACAACTTTCATCTTCAGTCCATCTGCCGAATGACCGTCCTCTTCGTTTTGGCTGGCATAACTAAGCATAACCTCCAAAGCTGCACGCGCGAAATAGTCAAACGCAGCTGACGCACGCCGGCATACACATGATGTATGTAACCCCTCCCTTCGTTGAAACCAATAGTATGTCTGCTGCAGAGCCCCAGAGCTCCAATAGTGAGTATGTCTGCTGCAGAGCCGCAGAGCCAGGAACATTCTACAAACGTGTCTAATGTGAAATATATAAGCATATAAGCAAAACTAGATTTTAGGTCTGTGATGAAAAAGGGCCTCGCGGGAAGGGGGGCCTCGCAAAAAAAATAAAAATAAATAAAATAATAATAAAAAAGGAAAATAAAAAAAAAATTGCGAGGCCCCCCTTCCCGCGAGGCCCTGTGCGACCGCACTGCTCGCACACCCCCTGAGGCGGCCCTGCCGCTCTATTTGGAGACGGTGTTGCTTTTTTTTACCCATAGAGTAGATATCGTTTATGGTAATGCTATTGTATCTGTTAACCCACATTTGAAACATCCTCTGTGTTAATATTGTACATGTACGATGGGTGCTGCACAGTCACAAACATAACTGAATGACTCCCAATGAGCTGATTGCATTGTTAGTGTTTATGTCCTTAATGTACTTTGTATTTATGTGGACATAAATAAAGCATTTAAAATGTGTTCGTACCAATTGGCTAAAAGAGGGCGTGGCAATGGGAATGGCCTATATCGCATAAAGGTTGCATCTATTGCAAATTATCTCTTGTGCTTTTGCATTGCTTCTACACTGGTGCTCTCACTGGCCCTAGAGAGGAACTCCTGCAGTGGCCATGTTACATTGGGGGAAAGCAGCTACAAGGCAATTATTCAGAGTAAATGCAGAGCTCTGTCTGTCTTTCAGAAAAAGAGGTGGAATTTGACAGATTCAATCAATTCTATTCTCTATATATATTTATATGAATGGCTTTTTTTTAAAAACATTTTTCTTTATCTATGATGTATCAATGTATCAAATTCAAACATCAAATGGACATCCACTGGATTTGGACTTGAAAAAGTATGCTCAATATTATTCTCAATATTATATACAACCAGTTATGACTCACTGAGGGGGGGGGGGGGGCTAAAGCACAGCGAACCACTGCTTGCAACCCCCTGTGTCTGTTCTAGCGAGACCAGGGGGGGGGGGGGGGGGGGGGGCAGGGGCTCAAGCGGGGGCGGGCTGGGGGTGGGGGGTACATGCGGGGTACTTTCTAAATTGATAAGGTCTTTTTTTTCATGGATAGTAGTAGGGATGCTCGATATTGGCTTTTTTACCGATAATGATATACCGATATTGTCCAACTCTTAATTTCCGATACCGATATCAACCGATATCAACCGATACCGATATATGCAGGGTCCCCCCCCCAAAAAACTTAATAATTTCAGGTAATTAACATTACATATGTCTTGTTGTGGAATTAACATAACATTATGCATACTTTTGACAATAAATAAAATCAGAATGTGTTCTTACTTGATTGCCTGGGTAAATAAAGGTTATAGAAATGTAAAAAAAAAAAAAAAAACATTTTTTTTGAAAACCGATACCGATATTTTCCGATATCACATTTTAATGCCAATAACGGCCGATAATATCGGTAGGCAGATAATATCGGACATCCCTAGATAGTAGTATACATTTCCGTCTTCATATTTGAATTTTTTTTTTATCTTTTGGGGAAAAGATAAAAAAAAAAAAAAAAAAAAATTGGGATTTTCTCCCATCCCAATGTTAGTCGTATGCCAATTCCCAGTCCCTTCCTGGTCGCTGCGCACTTACCCCCCACAGTCAGATAATCTGGGAGAGTGGAGGCTACCACGTGCTTCCTCCGACAGCTTCTCCAACCCTCTAATACTGCCAATTGTATTAGTGTGGACGGCCAGCCAAGCTGGTGACAACCCCGGAGCTGTGAGCTGGCGAATCCAGCTCACAGCTCCGGGGTTGGTGACGAACGCAATCTCCGCTCGGCCACCTAACCGCCTTCTTATTTGAAAACAATTCTAATAATAATTCTTGGGGCAAAAGGGCAGGGGCTCAAGCCCCCCTTCGGCCCTATCTGTGCACGCCCCTGTGGCGGAGGCGCTATCTCTTTAAATGGCTGTGTTTACATTCAGCTTCACAGGGGCCTCCACTTGTTTTCTCTATGGCAACTCTGAGCGATTGCTGTATATGTTAGCAGAAAAGCCAGTTCAGCATGTCAGAGGTCGCATATTTCTCAGACGGACTTCCATATTACTCATTAATAAACTGTGTGTGTGTGTGTTTGTGTGGGTGTGTGCACGTGTATTGGTGAATGTGTGTGTGTGGCTTTCTGTGGAAAACGGGAATTGGGAACTGTCATGAGGACTGGAAATGTAGTGCTTAATGCCATCACACACAGACACACACAGACACACACGCAGACACACACAGACACACACGCAGACACACACGCAGACACACACACACACACACACACACACACACACACACACACACACACACACACACACACACACACACACACACACACACACGCACACACACGCACACACACACACACACACACACACACACACAGTACTGTACTCTGGAAGCTGCTTTGAACAGTGCAAACATGCTGTCCGGCAGCGGGGCTACATGAGTAGAGCTCCGGACTCATGATTGGAAGATCACCGGTTCGAGCCCCGGTGAAGGCTGCTGTCGGAAAGTGGTGTTGTTGTCCAGCAGGGAGCACTCTGTCCTCTGGACTTGTCAGTAACAATGCTCCTGTTACGGTGATAGGGACACCGTACAGCTACGAGTGCCGTCCTTCAGATGAGACGCTAAACTGAGGTCTTGACTGAATCTCAGTCGTTAAAGAACCTAGGACGCCTATCGCAAAGAGTAGGGGGTTCCCCGACGTTCCTGACCAAATTCCCAATGAGGTCTCTGACATCAAGGCCACCTAATCATCCCTCCCCCTTAATTGGCTGATATCCATCCCTGTCTCCTGAGCCGTTCAGCCATTGTAATGTGAGGTGTGCCTGGTGCCAGTGTATGGCAGCCATTGAGCCTGCGTAGCCCAAGGTTGGGTGCTACCAGTGGTGGTGAAGGAGACAATTTCCACCCTACATTGTGGGGAGCGCTTTGAGTGTCTAGAAAAACGCTATATAAATGCAATGAATTATTATTATTAGTTGATACTACCCTCCCTTGACCCCTACCACTTGGCCCTTAGTAGTGTAGGGTGTCCCGGTTCTTTTGCGGGTCTAGGGGAGGTGATCATCTAGTCCTCCGACTGGCCCACCAAATGGAGTGATGCTGACTCGAAACAGAGGGGTGGAAGGGAGATTGTAAAGGACTTAGGTTTCGCTTTCTCTTTAGGAGATGGCAAGTTACTGGCTATTATATGACTGGAGAACAGCCAGACTGTCACAGTTGTAGTTGTTGTTACAGTGTAATACCTAAATCAATAATGTATGTACACACTGGATATAAGGGGGGAAAGATATCACTTCCCGAATTGACTGAATTGAAAGTTAATTGAAATTGAGTATTGTGATTGAGTGAAATCAGGCTACACCAAAGCAACGAGTGTGTCTTTATGACGTTAATCCACAATAATTTTTACCATATGGAGAATAGGCTTGGGGCAGTGCATTGTTGACAGCCATCGACCACTGAGCTCAACATCATGCTTTTATTTTTGATTCACTGGTATATTCTGCAGTTACAACACTATTACATCACTATGGTACCATGTTTGTACTTAAATAATGCCATGGAATAATCCTATTTAAAGCATGATACCGGTGGTAATATCATGGTATTACCATCATTCTTTGGTCACTACCATAAAAACTAAAAAGGATATATAATCATAATATATATACATATTTTTTAAATACAATGAATCATGGCATGATATTTTTGGGAAAATGAAAACAGGTCTTATTCTTATTTTCTTGGTGGCGGGGCTACTTATTTGTTTACATTTGGATCACAGATTGGGTTTTTAAAACCTCCTACGGTGTGATTATAATTCCATAGGACGTAGCGATTTCTCAGGCTTGGATATGAACCCCCCACATGCAGGGAGGCCGGGTTTGATTCCCTGCCAACACACAGCAGTTGGGCTAAGCTAATTTCTCCTCACATGGCAATCTCATTTCACCACGACCACCATATGCTGCTTGTGTGTGCATCTGAATGTCAATATATGCATGTGTTAAACCAACAGTATGTGCTTCACAGATATAGAAATATGTATATATATATATATATATATATACGTGCTTGTGTGTTTATACACCCTCCTGCGTTCCAGTGAAATTTAAAATGTAATCTGAAATTGAAAAAGCTAAATCTAAGACCTTCATAAGTGAAATCAGCCACCCACCCACACACACACACACACACACACACACACACACACACACACACACACACACACACACACACACACACACGCACACGCACACGCACACTTCCAATCATGGCCTGAGGTTTTGATGAGTTGTATATTAATGTCCTAAAGGCTTGCCGCCACACAGCATCCATTTGCAATGAATATTATCTTTACGACATGAAGCCTGGGCTTGTATTTATTCATGCCTCTCCATTTAGCGCTCAGTAAGTGTGTGGATGACTGTGGAGTTGAAGAAGTAGCCATCTGGACAGCTTTCCTCGCTAATAAGACTTTAATTGTTTGTTCAGTTCATCCCCCAAGCCACATTGTACGATCAATATTACCCTTTACTCTTCTCCTCTGCCGGCTCTTCAACACCTGAGCGCTGTTCGTTTGAAATGCATTGCGCAGCGACAATGGATCAATAAGACAGCGAGCAATAAGAATTCCCTCTGTCTTTAAATGTCCAATATTTGTTTAAGATAAGGTGAAACATGATATATACCCTCTTCCTTTTTTTCCGATCCACTTTTTCTCCTTATTTTCTATTTTCTCCCATCCCAATTTCGCTGTTTCCAATTCTCCCCTCCCCTGTCTTGAATGTTTGCTCGCATATGCCCCCCACAGGTCGGTCGTAGGGAGGATAGAAGCCTTGCATCACATGTCCCCTCCGCGTGTATATTTGCCCTAACTGTTAGATCCTGATCAATTTGGCCAGTATCACGTCTTCGTCTGTTTGGCTCTCCATCCAATTCCTCTGCGTTGTGTCATTTTAATGGTCCTGACGTCTCTATACTGGCTGATAAGATCCTTATCTCTCCCCGTTAGTACAATCCGCAAACCATAATAATTCTCCACCTCCGTAAGAATCCGACACTTCGACAACGTGAAATACCTTACAAGGAAAAGCATGGTTTTATTTGATAAACAGAAACCTCAGCTCAGGGCCCTGTTTCATGTACGTGGTTCAACTAAGTCGATCAAGATGTCCATTATCCAGCTTCAGTTAATCCGATGTTCGAAGCCGGGATTTTCCTGTTTCACAAAGGTGGATTCAGTCTCGTTAACTCAAGCCAGACTTGCGAGTCAGGCTAAATGCGCGCGGCCGTTTTAGGTGAAAAGCCAGCACGTATCGATGGCAGAGACCCTGATTCTCAACGGCATTGATTGATTAATTGATTTAAGACTTTATTGACAGATTGCAATACGGCTCAATCGCCTCGCCGACAAGTTAAATGCGTTATCTATAGGCTAATTCTAAGTCCCTCATTACCTCAATCAATCAGATTATATTTCTTTAAACTTGCCTGCTGGATTGAATAATCAAATGAGATCTTGCTAGCGAAAATAATTAGTTAACTGTTATACAGAATTACGATACGGCCCTCTTGCCCATTGATTGATGTATAGTCAATCTTTAACTTATCTCCAATGTGGTCTAACGGGTTGTTCTTTTGACTTTCACACGGACGACCGGGGTTCAAGACCCTAGTCGTCTCCTTTTTTTTGCAATATAGGAATAATTCAATTTGGTGCACGTTGAGAGCTATATAAAGAATGACATCCTCAATGCATGTAGATTTATAATATTTTAACTTAAAACCAGGCTACTTTGGCGTATAATCATTAATATTATATTCAAAAAAATCATATTGGAAACACCAGGATTTGAACCCGGGTCACAAGGTTGGCAGGCTTGAGCACTACCGCTGGGCCACTGTGCCAGATGGGATAAATTCATTGTTTATACATTAATGAACGAGAGACCCGTGTTTAGTATATTCCTTATTTTGAATGAAGTTTTATTTCTTTATCCTCATTCATTCATGTGACGTCAATGGCTCATTCAATTTCTCAAATCCGTCAAACAGCGCATCTCATCAGACATCTTAATCCCAGTTACAATTAAAATAACCACATAATGTGTACATCGCACGAGCGAGCGCCACCGTCGCCACGGTATATATAACGTGCATTATTTAGGACAAAGTGAATTTAATATCAGCATTTTGGGTCTATTTTACATTTCAAAAGCCCCCTCTGGAAGAATGGAGCACAAAAACGTAATTCAGAATGGTATAATGCAGATCGTAGACTGTGGGAATAGTTTCAGGAAACGAGCTGTCACTTTCTTTGCGGGGGCGTGGCTCTGCGTGATCCGGCTAACTTGAACTTGAACTCTGCTTTCGACCAGGCTCAAACTTTTGGATCTGTTGGCATGGTGATCTGGAAAATCCACGTACATGAAACCGGAAAGTCCGGCTAACCCAGTTATCCAGCTAAAGTTATCCGGCTAACTCAGTTATCCAGGTACATGGAACGGGGCCCAGATGTTAACAGATTGTATTGTCCTTGAAGAGTCTATTCTAATGATCTTTCGGTGTGTTCGTCTATCGTCCTTTTGTTATTCAGTCCAATAGTGTTCAGGCCTGGTCTTTAGCCTAACCCTCTCTCCCCCCCCCCCCCCTCCTCTCTGTGATGAGAGGAGAGAGTGTCTTCTGTGTGATCTCAGTCCTACTCGCTCTTGGTCTGCCTTACACCCGGAAACACCGTTCGACTTATAGATCTTCGTCGTAACAACGACGGCCCCGCCTTCTCTCTGGTTGTCATGTGCCGCGTTGTCATGACAACTGTGTTAATAACCTTTCACACCATTAAACGTTTCATTCACTGTTGCATTAAAGAGGTCACCCCTCTCCCTCGCTCTGTACCGCTCCGTTATCTTTGTTCTTACAAGGAATTCAAAACATTCTCTCGCTGGCAGTGTGCCTCACAACAATCACCCTGCTCTACTGAACCACCGTCTCCTGCTTCCATGCACATTTCGATCTCACCGTTTTAGCTGTGGTCATCTCCCCCCCAATCTGTACATCACATACATTGAAAAAGCAACCCAAATCCTTCATTCCCCCCTTTGATTCTTAATCAACCTTCAGAATCAACAGACTCCTTGGTTTTTCAATTAATTATACACAAAAATAGACTCATAACAATGAGGGCCCCGCCGTCTGCTGTTTTGCCTTATTGTTTTCCATTACCCGCATCACACCCAAAACCAGAAAGGATAAACAACGGTCAGGGAGGAGAGAGAGAGAGAGAGAGAGACAGAGAAAAACACAGATTGCAACTTTCCAGACAACACACCTAAACCCTTCGGCCCCCCCTATTAGGTACACCCCACCAAATCAGAGCGCTCCCTTCCCTCTTACAGTACACCTCCCATCTTGGGCCGGTCCCGTCTCCTAGGGCAAGGGCCCCTTTCAGTGACGGCTCCTTTTCCTGAGCTGGTCCTCCTCCCAGGGCGCGGTCCCCTAGGCAAAAATGTCTCCCCTGGTCTGCTACTGCTCAGTGTCTCTGGCTGTCCTCTCCACATCTGCTCCTCCACCGCCGCTGTCTCCTCTCTCTCGTCGTGGATGATCTGTGTACCAGGCTGCGGTGCCTGGCCCCTGCTGCTTCCTCCTCCTCCAGTCTGTCTCCTGGTCGTCTCCACCGCTGTCGGTGTCTCCCCCCGCTGAAAGCAGAAACACAACACCAGCAGTCGTCTGTACATTCGACTTCCCTTGTTTTGCTATTAGTCTACCACCTTCTCCACACCTATTATCCATCTTACAGGGCGGTTCCCTGTTTGTTGTCTTCCGGCGTGACACTTGCAGCTTCCGATACCCACTCCGCGCAACTCTTCATCCCAGTTTGACCCCCAGCGCGCGCCAGTTCTTCTGGTGATGTGTCTTCTGAAGACCCTGCCTATCTATTAGGTGTGAGAAGGCCCCACTGGAATTCAAACTCCCTCTTTATTCCATAATTAACCCATTCAAATAACTGCACCATCTTTCTGTGCAATTCTTATTTAATCCATTGTATAATTAAACTCTATATCTAATATTATTATTATAATAGATCCACTCTCTGTGCTGCAGTAGATTCTCCCAAATCACAGTCCCACGTTCCCGCCTCCTTGCGAGGAAAACAACCCTTATATTACAGACCAACAAAAATGGAATTAACCCCTTAGAACACTGCCTTCCTTCACCGGCCCGTTTGTTTTTCATTCCCTGTAGATAAAACCCATCTTGGTTTTTCAAAACACCATGGCTCTCTGCTCATATTATTTACGGATGCACTATCTGTTCATTTTTATTTGGCTTAAAAGATCAAAACAACCGTGTGTGCACAGTGAACTCACATCTTTCTCCTAAGCGCTGTTTCTCCTACAGCGCTGGTCCGCCTCATGACCGCTCGACTCAACGCTCTCTCCCAGGGCTGGCCGGCCTTGCTCGATCATGATTCTCCCACCCCCGATGACTGTTGTCCACTGTCGTCCCATTATTGAAAAAGTCTTTTTCCGTTGTTCTTATCTCTCGGCAACCAACTGTTCCCGTTGTTTTAATCTCTTGCAAATCCGGCTGTCATCGGCACCAACTGTTAGATCCTGATCAATTTGGCCAGTATCACGTCTTCGTCTGTTTGGCTCTCCATCCAATTCCTCTGCGTTGTGTCATTTTAATGGTCCTGACGTCTCTATACTGGCTGATAAGATCCTTATCTCTCCCCGTTAGTACAATCCGCAAACCATAATAATTCTCCACCTCCGTAAGAATCCGACACTTTGACAACGTGAAATACCTTACAAGGAAAAGCGTGGTTTTATTTGATAAACAGAAACCTCAGCTCAGATGTTAACAGATTGTATTGTCCTTGAAGAGTCTATTCTAATGATCTTTCGGTGTGTTTGTCTATCGTCCTTTTGTTATTCAGTCCAATAGTGTTCAGGCCTGGTCTTTAGCCTAACCCTCCTCGCGTTAGCCGAAGCTAATGATGATGTGGCATTCTCCCCCCCCCCCCCCCCTCCTCTCTGTGATGAGAGGAGAGAGTGTCTTCTGTGTGATCTCAGTCCTACTCGCTCTTGGTCTGCCTTACACCCGGAAACACCGTTCGACTTATAGATCTTCGTCGTAACAACGACGGCCCCGCCTTCTCTCTGGTTGTCATGTGCCGCGTTGTCATGACAACTGCGTTAATAACCTTTCACACCATTAAACGTTTCATTCACTGTTGCATTAAAGAGGTCACCCCTCTCCCTCGCTCTGTACCGCTCCGTTATCTTTGTTCTTACAAGGAATTCAAAACATTCTCTCGCTGGCAGTGTGCCTCACAACAATCACCCTGCTCTACTGAACCACCGTCTCCTGCTTCCATGCACATTTCGATCTCACCGCTTTAGCTGTGGTCATCTCCCCCCCAATCTATACATCACATACATTGAAAAAGCACCCCAAATCCTTCATTAACGGAGTTGCACTTCCGCGTTCGGTTTGCGCGATCTGATTGGCCACCACTGACGTTTTTTTCAGCGCCAATCGCGTTACTCCTAACAAACTGGTTAACCAACTAACCCTAACCCTAACCTTAACCCTAACCTTAACCAACTTCAAAAGAGAGCAACTTCGAAAGAGTGGCCAAGCTTAAGGTTAGGGTTAAGGTTAGGGTTAGGGTTAGTTGGTTAAGGTTAGGGTTAAGGTTAGGGTTAGGGTTAGGGTTAGTTGGTTAAGGTTAGGGTTAGGGTAACAGCCTGCTGGCACGATTGTTAGGAGTAACACGATTGGCGAATGCGGAAGTGTAACTCCGTTAGGGAAAATATACACGTGTCCCCTCCGGTACACGAGGAGGCAGCCTGTCACATCTTTTCACCTGCCAGCACGGACTCTTATTGGCGAGGTGTAACATGTGGGAGGCTCACACTACCCCCCACATTTCCTGTCTCTGCTGTGCAAGCATCCCCCAATTGACCTGTAGGAGTCACTGTCCACAACGTCCAGATTACCACCCATCGACTTCCACCCTCTGACTCTGCCAATTGAGCCAGTATGACGGCCGGTCCAAGCCGGAAGCAACACCGACAGCCGGATTCGAACCCGGTGTCTCTTGCGTTGGTGACTACAGCAGGGTCTAAGTGTTTGCGTCTCTCTGCGAGTTGATGGCGACTCGGCAGGGAATGTGTTTGATTATCGCTTGTTTAAAGTTCACACAAGTGTCAGCTCCTGGTTAGTCATTAAATGCACTAGTAAAAAGAAGAGGCTGTTGTTGACGAAGAGACCAATCTGCATATGGCTCACTGATAACAAACTATCATTACACATGGGCAAAACAGAGTCCATTCTCTTCGGTTCAAATAACAAACTCAGCAAGACCGACGGCTTCTCAGGTGCAGTGGGTGACAATATTGTCACAAGGAAAGACGAAATTACCTACCTGGGTTCCATCCTAGAGGCAAATCTTTCCTGTGACAAAATGGCATCCAATGTAATAAAAAAAGTCAACCAACGAACTAGATTCTTGTACCGGATCTCCTCTCTGGTAAACAAGAATACCCTGAAGACTCTGGCAGGAGCACTCATTCAAGGGTACTACGACTATGCGTGCACCTCATGGTACCAAAGCACCTCAAAGGCGCTTAAAACAAAATTACAAACATCACAAAACAAACTGGTCAGACTACTACTTGACCTTACCCCCAGAACCCACCTCACCCCTGCCCACTTTGACAACCTAGGATGGCTTAGAGTAGACAACAGAGTACAGCAACTTGCAATGGGCCTGGTCTACAAGATACACTATACGACTAAGGTACCCATGTACATGTCAAAATACTTCCCAAAGGTCAGTGAATACCACAACCACTACACCAGAGGAAGCTCAACAAATCATGTTAAACCCAGATTCGGCTCAAACAAGGGACTAAATACGTTTAGCAATTATGCCACATCAATGTGGAACGCCCTACCCAAAGCTGTAAAGGAATGTGAATCCCTACCCACATTCCAAACCGCTCTTAAAGAGCACCTACGGGAGGCTGCAATTCGAAACTGGCCACCGTAAATGCCCAAAACCCCCACCACCTCCTAATAGACAGTCTCCTCCCCACCGCATGTATATATTCCCTCCCCGCCGTATGTATATCTCTCTCCCACCCACCCACCCCCTCCTAATGTACAGTCCCCTCCCCATCAGATGTATAAAATCTGTCAGGATCTAGGGGTAACAGTACTGTATATTTGAATACCGTTTATGTCACAAATGTATCAGTACTAAATACCTATATGTCCCTATGCCATAAATGTCATGTATGTTGTGTATGTCATAAATGTCTATATGAATTGAAAATGGGGGACCCTGATGGAAACAAGACAAACGTCTTTCTCAGGTCTGCATCCCCTTAACAATTGTGTGTATTGAGCCGTACTGTATTGTACCCATTCTGCAATCTGTTAAATAAAGTTTTCATTCATTCATTCATTCATTCATTCATTCATTCATTCATTCATTCATTCATTCATTCATTCATTCATTCATTCATTCATTCATTCATTCATTCAGACTTAATTTGCCCAGCGAGAACATAATACACTGTTCAAAATATGATTTTCTTTTACTATTACAGTACAAACGGGGATCATGGATATGTTATGCAGTCCATTTAATCAGACGGTTATGTTCTTCACACCTGTCCTTTAACACTTTCAGTGCCCCGTAGGGGGCGCACATTTAGTGCTTGAATGCCCACCATCCACTTCAATGTTAGCATTAATATCGCCTAATCTATGTTTTAAATTATGGCTATGTGTCCGTCGCATTATCAATGACTCATTTCCAGTCAACATTGTCGAAGCGGATTGTTTTTTTATCGGTTCATTTCCGTTAGCATTTTGAAAAGCCCTCGTTTTCACGGAAAAAACTAAGATTCCATGATAATCGCCCTGTACTGTAATATTCTAGAACGTTGTAATTTTTCGGCCTATTTATGAATCGTTTTCAAATAAACGCTAGATTATCGATAGTATATGTGTACGTGTACACGCTGGTGCCGCGCGCTGAAAATCGATTCTCTCAGTTCCTGATCGCTCTTACAGTCAAACAGCCATATCACATTATAGGGGAAAAGCTTATATCTCCGTGAAAACGGGTCTGATTATCCTAAGACTGGTAAAATAGATTCCTTACCTGAGATCAGATGGTATCCAAATGGATTATTCCAATTCCTGATCGCCATTCCAAAAATCAAGCCTTTTATTGATCCCACGTGTATACTGTAAAACACATATTACACGCTGTGCTGAGGGTCCAGAATTAATCTGATCGGCTCCGGTTACATGCGTGAGAAGTAAAATGTGCATTCCGGAGTTTTTTTTTCTCATCCATTTTCATCGAGTCCAATCCAAAATGGTGCATTACCATCTGGGAGACGATAGGGGGCGCTTTTTCACATCTGAGCGCCTGGTGGGGCAGGATTACCAACGGTAGACTAGGTTGATGAAATATGAATTCAGATCGCTAATAAATAAAAAAATCCGAGAATTCTCGTGATGGGCATTCAACCCGCGGGCTGATAACCCGAGAATTCTCGTGATGGGCATTCAAAGTGTTAATGGTATCTCCTTTACAGGTGCTTGGAAAGAGAGGGCTTTTAAAAAGAGTACATATCAAAACACACTGGGGTCGTAAAGGTACACTTGTTACTTCTCTTATAGGTGGGGCAGGCAATTTGGGGGGAAATGAGCTTTACTTACCTGTCCAGCATAAATAGAGCACCACTCACTGTGCAACACGCTATGCAACACGCTATGCAACACACTGCAACACGCTATGCAACACGCTATGCAACACGCTATGCAACTCATGTTACATGATTACAATTTACAGTTTTTAATTTGTATTCATTTATAAATGTAAAACTGTTGATTGATATGCACTGTCCCTGATCAAATAAACTGAGTAAACTATGCAACACGCTATGCAACACACTGCAACACACTGCAACACACTATGCAACACACTATGCAACTCGCTATGCAACACGCTATGCAACACACTATGCAACGTGCTATGCAACACGCTATGCAACTCACTATGCAACACACTGCAACACGCTATGCAACACACTATGCAACTCGCTATGCAACACATTATGCAACACACTGCAACACACTATGCAACACACTGCAACACGCTATGCAACACACTATGCAACTCGCTATGCAACTCACTATGCAACACACTATGCAACTCGCTATGCAACACATTATGCAACACACTATGCAACACACTATGCAACACACTATGCAACACACTATGCAACACCCTATGCAACACGCTATGCAACACACTATGCAACACACTATGCAACACACTATGCAACACACTAGGGCTGTCCCCGACTAAGGATTTGGATAGTCGACTATGATTGGCCAAAATTTGCCGTTAGTCGACTATTATTCGTCAAAAAAAAGAAGAAAAAAAAAGTATAATATTTCTTTTTTCTTTTTTTTTCATTCCATTTGGGCTGTGGGGGGTGCTTAATGTCTGAAGGAGTCGACTGAAGGCTTCTTGTCCTCTGCAAAAGCATGCAATTGGTCCACTGATGGATACATCTTGATATTTGTCTAGTCTAGTGTGTTCATTAGATGGGTGAAATCCTCTTTCAGTGCCTCTGTGCCTGTTTTCTTAGGCAGTTAGCCTCTGGTATGCGTGCCATTAGCGTTAGCCACGCTTCTAGGCCTCTTTTCTTTTGGAAAGAATGATAAAAAAATAAATACAAATAATTTTTTTTTTAATAAATATATATTTTAGTTTAATCTTTTTTGTATTCGACTAAGAGGTTGGCAGTCGACTACGGCTCCTTTCGACCGATTAGTCGACTAATCGACTAATAGGGGTCAGCCCTACAACACACTATGCAACACGCTATGCAACACGCTATGCACCATGCTATGCACAACAAAGATTTCCCACAGACTGCTTCGAGTTGCTTTAAAAAAAAAGAATAAAAAAAAGAATAAATAATAAGAATAGGGTTAACCACAACCGTAACCCTATGATCGGCAGGCAGTTTTTACATGCTGTGGGTAATTTGCAGCCAGGAACATGGTGGTGGTGTTAGAGTAGGGTGACCATATTTTGATTTCCAAAAAAGAGGACATGCTGGCCCCAGCCTCGAGATACTTAATGATACTTTGCACAATCAAAGCGGGCATGGCCACCTTCATTTCACTATGACTTGTGTACTGTACTGTATGTGATGAATAAACCTCTTGAATCTTGAATCTCTACTCAAAGATGCCTTTATTGTTTTAACATATGCTTGGAAACATGCACCCAGAAAAGCGGCATTTTTTTTTTTATACTTGAACTTGAGGACTGCATACTTTTTTTGCAAAGCTTATCTTTATACATTATGCTTATAGCACATGCATAAGCCTGGTCTCTTTTGAAAGATAACATTCTGAAGTTACTAATGCAAAAAAGGAAAATCACTTTTAGTGCTAATGAAATAGAGTAGCATATAGGTCTGAACTTGAGTTGAACGTGAACTTGTGTACTCACATTTTTCTGCAGTGGTTGCAATATCCCAAATTTAACCACCAATTTTTTTTTACTTGAACTTGAGGACTGCATACTTTTTTTTTTATCTTTATACTTTATGCTTATAGCACATGCATAAGCCTGGTCTCTTTTGAAAGATAACATTCTGAAGTTTCGTACACAATAAAGAAAAATCACTTTTAGTGCTAATGAGTAACATAGGGTTGAACATGAGTTGAACTTGTGTACTCATGTTTTTGTGTAGTATAGTTGCAATATTCCAAAATAATATATATATTTTTTGTATAAGCTGGAAAACACCGCAAATCCATAGCCTGAAGGGACATGGGCCTGAAGGGACATTAACGTGTGTTGTCGGGCCTTACAAATGCATTTGATTTTGATTTGATTATCAATAAGGTAGGATATCTGGAACACACAAACACACAATTTTTTAAATCACATGCCATGAAACTCTGGGACCTGGCTGAATGTAAGACTGCACAAATCATGTTTAAAGCACGAAACAATTCACTCCCGGGTAACATCCAAAAATTCTGTTATAGAGAGGGGGGTTACAATTTAGAGGAGAGTCTAACTTCAAGAAACAGGCTGTTCATTCAACAATGTATGTATATTTCAGTTTGTGGAGTGAATATGAGTTGCATAAGATAATAGAGTGTAAAGGTATACTGAATACTGTCTATCTGTATGTCATGTATGTCATATGTTATGATGAATTGTAAATGCGGGACCCTGATGTAAACAAGACAAACGTCTTTCTCTGGTCTGCATCCCCTTAACAATTGTGTGTATTGAGCCGTACTGTATTGTACCCATTCTGCAATCTATTAATAAAGTTTTCAATCAATCAATCAATCAATCAATCAATCAATCAATCAATCAATCAATCAATCAATCAATCAATCAAGGGGGTAGGAATACATACGTTTACACTTCATTCTATACTCCTGCTTGTTTGTTTTTTAATCTGTTTATTACTTGTTTTTTATTATTATTTATTTTCAATTTATGTTCAAAATAAATAAACGCATTCATTCAAGATAATGTGTGAGCAAAAGTATAGTTAATTTACTCCCTCGAGTCTGGCCCCGCACGGATCTCGCAGCTGTGCCCGCACAGTGCAATACTCCAATTCAGCCATTGGCAATTCAGCCATTGGGTGGGTGGCGCTGCTGAGCGGCCCTCACAGCGCGGCCGTCAGCGCGCGGCCCTGAGAGCGCCGCTGGCTCTGCGGCTCTGCAGCTGCATGCTACTCCGGGAGTCCGGAGTGATAATCTGGCGCGCCATGTAAAAAGTCGCACGCCTGACATATCGGCATGTAACTCAAGAACCGAGGCACGGATTTTGGCGCTTCAGACGGCATTCGAATGGCAACGAATAGCGCTTTAATTCGGTCATTTATATGTTCGGCGAAAAATGCAGTCCCGAGCCTTCAGATGCTCGCAAAGGGCCGTGAAACTGAAACTGAAAAACAATGAAACCCCGGACATTCCCATGAATTTATAAACCCCCCCCGGATGCCCCGGACAGGGCGTGAAAAGAGGACATGTCCGGGCAAAAGAGGACGTTTGGTCACCCTAAACTGTTAGAGGGAACAGCACTTGGTGTGTGTGTGTGTGTGTGTGTGTGTGTGTGTGTGTGTGTGTGTGTGTGTGTGTGTGTGTGTGTGTGTGTGTGTGTGTGTGTGTGTGTGTGTGTGTGTGTGTGTGTGTGTGTGTGTGTGTGTGTGTGTGTGTGTGTGTGTGTGTGTGTGTGTGTGTGTGTGTGTGTGTGTGTGTGCGTGCGTGCGTGCGTGCGTGCGTGTGTGTATGTGTGTGCATAGGATAAAAGTAGGCCTAAATATAGTCTAGTTTGCTTCAGGCAGGCTAATAGACCCCACTCAAAATGGAGGACTAATGATTGATCTGTGTTGATGCATCTATCAATCTTTTTATAGTGGGCACCAACACCTCCAGATAGATCAATATGGCCTTTTGACTTGACATACTCAGGAGATGAGCCAGTAAACTAAAGTGATATATGGACATCAGATCATCTGTTTTTTCTAGCTCCCAGCTGATAGGTCTGTGAGTCACTTCCCCTCTGGTGGACATAAATCAAAATGGCTGACTATACTGTAGCTCAAATGTGTTTGGAGTCAGCTTGAGTGTTTTTGACATTGCTGCAGGGATGTGTTTCAACTTAGGTATAGCGGCAGAAGTTCAGTGGAAAGATACATACATCCCTCCACCTCCACCCCTGTTATATATATATATTGGATGCGATCTCAATGTCTTCAAGTTGTGGTTAAAGTTGGGAACTTGGACAGGTGCTCCAGCAAGAGTTGAATTATATCTCGTAATGAGGCCTTGCACATCTTTGTGTAGTTCTCTTTCTTCCAACATGGCTGCCTGTAACCATTTGTGAATGAATGAATGATGAATGAATGAATGGATGAATGAATGAATGAATGAATGAATGAATGAATGAATGAATGAATGAATGAATGAATGAAAACTTTATTTAACAGATTTCAGAATGGGTACAATACAGTACGGCTCAATACACACAATTGTTAAGGGGATGCAGACCAGAGAAAGACATTTGTCTTGTTTACATCAGGGTCCCCCATTTTCAATTCATAGTGACATTTATGACATACACAACATACATGACATCATGACATTTATGGCATAGGGACATACATGACATACAGGTATATAGTACTGTTACATTTGGACATATACGATAATTATGTTACTTCTGTGCAGTCTTTAGCATCTCTTAGATATCAGCACCAGAGTCAGTGCCTGCAGCTAGATTCATTTTTAATTCACGAGAATTGATTGCGAGTGATTGAGAAGTGATTTTTGTTCCCCAGTCACCAGAAGTCTGCCTCGCCTCATTGGGGCAACAGAACAAAATTAACGAGAGTAATCAATTAAATCATTCGCTCTACTGAATGAGCTTGAAAGAACCGATTTGTCAAAAAAGTGTTACGCTGAACGATACGGGACCCAAGTAGGTGACTCTGAGAGAGTTGACAACAAAGAAACCCGTGGGCACATTTATTATAAATGTAGGGAAGGGATTTGCGGGAAGTGTGTGGTGCGTCCTTGGAATATTTGTGGAGTGTGTAACCTATGTGTATGCGAAATGAAAAGACTATGGGCGGGATCCACAAATAATGGATTGCACGGTGCTAATTGCACCCTTACTTACAATTCATTATGAATTGAAAATGGGGGACCCTATTAACAGATTTCAGAATGGGTACAATACAGTATGGTTCAATACACACAATTGTTAAGGGGATGCAGACCAGAGAAATACTTTTGTCTTGTTTACATCAGGGTCCCCCATTTTCAATTCATAATGAATTGTAAGTAAGGGTGCAATTAGCACGGTGCAATCCATTCTTTGTGGATCCTGCCCTATGTGTTTTACTTACTGGTGTTGCAAAGTAAATGGCTAAGCGGGTGTTGCAGTGATGTGCATGTGCCTAACTAAATTGGCCAGTCCAGAGGATATCCGAGGGGCAAGCGAGAGGTGATAACCGGGGGGTCCGTCCGCGGGACTGAGGGGAGCCAGAGTCAGGGTGACTCTAGAGGCATGTGGCAGGGCCTCAGAACAATGACAGATTACAAAGGCACCCCCCTCAAACTGAACAGTGACATCTCCTTAGCAAATTATCTCAATTTCTTCTATGCGAGGTTTGAGGCTGTGAATAACAACACCAGCCTACAAACCACGGCAATGGGGGGGGGGGGGGGGGGGGGGTCTGCTGATGGAGACTCAGTGTTCAGGGTAACAGAGCATGAGGTGAGACGGATCTTTAAAAAAGTGAATATCAGGAAGGCAGCAGGACCGAACGGCATCCCCGGCCGCGTCCTAAAAGTCTGTGCTGACCAACTGGCCCCGGTATTCACTGACATCTTCAACCTGTCCTTGGAACAGGCTGTCATCCCCACCTGTCTGAAGAAGTCCACCATCATCCCTGTACCCAAAAAATGTACGCCCACTTGCCTCAACGACTACCGCCCTGTAGCCCTCACCTCCATAGCCATGAAGTGCTTTGAGAAGCTAGTGAAGGGCTACATCTGTTCCTCCCTCCCCATCAACCTGGACCCCCTGCAATTTGCATATCGCCCCAACAGGTCCACGGAGGACGCCATAGCCCATGTGCTGCACACAGCAGCATCACACCTGGACAAGAGGCAGGGGAACTATGTGAGAATGCTGTTCATCGACTACAGCTCAGCATTCAATACCATAGTCCCCTCCAAACTCATAGCCAAGCTCAGGGACCTGGGCTTGAACTATGACCTCTGCCAGTGGGTCCTGGACTTCCTGACGGGCAGACCCCAGGTGGTAAGAGCAGGCAACTGCACCTCCTCATCCATCACGCTCAACATAGGGGCCCCCCAGGGCTGTGTTCTGAGCCCCCTCCTCTACTCCCTGTACACACATGACTGCGTGGCACAGCGGAACAACAACACAATCATCAAATTTGCTGATGACACAGTAGTGGTGGGCCTGATCTCTGCCAACGACGAGGGGGCCTACCTGGAAGAGGTAGAGAATCTGTCACAGTGGTGTCAGGAGAACTGCCTCTCCCTGAACGTCAGCAAAACAAAAGAGATGATTGTGGACTTCAGGAGGTCGGGGGTCAAGGACTACAGCCCCCTCAGCATCGATGGGGCACCGGTTGAGAGAGTGAACAGTTTCAAGTACCTCGGAGCCCACATATCCGAGGACTTGACATGGACCACACACATTGACAGTGTTAACCACTACACCACCGTGCCGCAATTGGAGGGGGGCTTCCCACCCTCCAGAACATTTACAACAAGCGGTGCAGGGGGAAGGCTAAGAGAATTATTAAGGACTCGAGCCACCCGAACAACTGCCTCTTTGAACTGCTGCGGTCAGGCAAGCGATACCGGAGTCTTAAGGCGAGCACAGAAAGACTCAGAAGAAGCTTCTATCCCCAGGCCATCAGGCTGCTAAATGAACAATAAACACTATGCAACAACCATCAAATGCACACAGCACACACACCCACACGCACACACTCACTTAAACCACACAAACACACTTTATATTAATTGATAAAGGATTTGCACTACAACTCGTACACCCACTGTAAATTGTACCTAAATTGCACCTCATCCCATTTCTGCCTTGCACTATATAGTATTGTATTAGTACACTGCACAGTATTGTATATTATATGGTAACTCAGTTACGTCTATTCTGCATCGAACATTGTACATATGTCTATACTGAACACTGTGACCTCATTTTTTTTTTACTTCTAATTTACATGCTATACTATGTTATTTTATTTCATACTTATCTTGTCTTGCACAGTCTCTGGAGCGTAACAGTAAGAAGCATTTTGTATAAAAGTATTCTGTACTTCTGTATGACAACTATTAACGAAACTTGAACTTGAAACTTGAAAGGGTGGAGTGAGGGGAGCCAGAGTCAGGGAGGTGAAACACAAGGGAGTGAGGGGAGCCAGAGTCAGGGTGGTGGAACACAAGGGAGTGAGGGGAGCCAGAGTCAGGGAGGTGAAACACAAGGGAGTGAGGGGAGCCAGAGTCAGGGAGGTGAAACACAAGGGAGTGAGGGGAGCCAGAGTCAGGCTGGTGGAACACAAGGGAGTGAGGGGAGCCAGAGTCAGGGAGGTGAAACACAAGGGAGTGAGGGGAGCCAGAGTCAGGGAGGTGAAACACAAGGGAGTGAGGGGAGCCAGAGTCAGGGTGGTGAAACACAAGGGAGTGAGGGGAGCCAGAGTCAGGGTGGTGGAACACAAGGGAGTGAGGGGAGCCAGAGTCAGGCTGGTGGAACACAAGGGAGTGAGGGGAGCCAGAGTCAGGGAGGTGAAACACAAGGGAGTGAGGGGAGCCAGAGTCAGGGAGGTGAAACACAAGGGAGTGAGGGGAGCCAGAGTCAGGGAGGTGAAACACAAGGGAGTGAGGGGAGCCAGAGTCAGGCTGGTGAAACACAAGGGAGTGAGGGGAGCCAGAGTCAGGGTGGTGGAACACAAGGGAGTGAGGGGAGCCAGAGTCAGGGAGGTGGAACACAAGGGAGTGAGGGGAGCCAGAGTCAGGCTGGTGAAACACAAGGGAGTGAGGGGAGCCAGAGTCAGGGAGGTGAAACACAAGGGAGTGAGGGGAGCCAGAGTCAGGGAGGTGAAACACAAGGGAGTGAGGGGAGCCAGAGTCAGGGTGGTGGAACACAAGGGAGTGAGGGGAGCCAGAGTCAGGGTGGTGAAACACAAGGGAGTGAGGGGAGCCAGAGTCAGGGTGGTGGAACACAAGGGAGTGAGGGGAGCCAGAGTCAGGGAGGTGAAACACAAGGGAGTGAGGGGAGCCAGAGTCAGGGAGGTGAAACACAAGGGAGTGAGGGGAGCCAGAGTCAGGCTGGTGGAACACAAGGGAGTGAGGGGAGCCAGAGTCAGGCTGGTGGAACACAAGGGAGTGAGGGGAGCCAGAGTCAGGGAGGTGGAACACAAGGGAGTGAGGGGAGCCAGAGTCAGGCTGGTGAAACACAAGGGAGCGAGGGGAGCCAGAGTCAGGGAGGTGAAACACAAGGGAGTGAGGGGAGCCAGAGTCAGGGTGGTGGAACACAAGGGAGTGAGGGGAGCCAGAGTCAGGGTGGTGGAACACAAGGGAGTGAGGGGAGCCAGAGTCAGGCTGGTGGAACACAAGGGAGTGTCCTTGGAATCCTGGGAGGGAAGACAAAACGAGGTCACAGTTTTCTCTGGAAATACGTGTGAAAAAGAGGAGCTAGCAATTCTCTCATCGACTTATCTAGTTCTAATTACATTCTGGCAACGTGTTGAAGGTCTGGCTGGTTCTTGTAGCGCAGGTCCCTCATCAACGGCAGGTGTGTCGGCGGCTGATTGCGTGCCGTTGCGCCGCTGTCCGCACTGCACGTCCATAGAGGCAGAAGGCAGGGGAGCGCGCTCTGGTGACCCCGGCCGACCCACAACACAGAGAAGTCAAACTTTCCATGACTCACAGTTACAGTACAACAACATGTTACGATGTCATGGCTATCAGACTTCATTAAAGCCACACCACACCCGGGGGAACCGGTGGGCAGGTTGGCTCTTGCCCCAGCTCCTCGTGTAGATCTGTCCCCCTGTATCCTGGAGCAGGTGCCACCGGAGGCCATCCACCTGAACAGTTGATGGTTCTCTGAGGGCGGCCATATTTTATGTAATGCTAATCTTTCGGTCATCACTTGTCTGCCAAGCAGCAAAACCAGTGTAGTATATTTCTACAGAATCCTACAATAATCTAAGGTTATTGTACAGTACAACGAGATTGCTATCTGGGAGGAGGAGAAAGGGATCATACGTGATAGAATTGTTGGTCTCCTCATCTGACTTAAGCAGATGAAGAATAAACGTGTACGCCAGACAACCAGAACTGTAGTTCAACTCAACTGATTTATTTGAGCCAGGGCCAAGAGTGAATAAAAGGTTGCCTTTCACATACAAGGATTATCAGAAAACATTAACATGGCTGCTGTGTACAGGAATCAACAAGGTTTGCATCTCAAACCCCAACAGGTACATAAAACAGTCACTCGTTAACATAATTTGCACATACATTGACAATACTGTAAGCCCTTTTTGTATATAAGTAAGCCTGGTTTCTAAGCTAAGTTACATTCTATTCTAACCAAACATCGTGGTTCCATCCGGCTTACTTACATAAAAACAGCTCAGTCGTATCTCTGGTGGGGAGGGGTGGAACCGCAGACCCCTGGGGTTGGTTTGGTCTGGGCTCCTGAATAACACTATGTTCGCCCTTATATACTATAATTTCTGGCCAATAATAGCACATTTTACTAATATAGTTGGTCCAATCCGGCGTCTTCTGTGGGGGGTTGGTTCTTGTCCCCGGGTGGGTTGGTGTCGTCTTCCCTCAGTGATCAGAAGGGGGGGTCTTGATGGCCCCCCCCTCCTTGGTGTGGTCTTTTGCTGAGTACCGATGGGGTTCTGCTGATGGCCCCCGTCATGGTCTTCCTGTTGGGGACAGAAGGGGGGTCTTGATGACCCCCCCCTCCTTGGTGTGGCCAAATCTCCTCTAAATTAATCTATATGGCTACAGATGTCTAATATCATCCAAGTACAGTCAGTGCTTTCTCAGACTGATAAAAGACATCCTATGAAACCCCACAACCTTTATTCACCAGACTGACACGCTGTCTATCTGTGATAGATATACCAGGCTTCCATAACAAGAGTGTAATACCCCTTGTTCCTCTGCTATTTAAAGTGGGCCTGTTTACTGTGGGGTGTGACTTCCCCTGTGGCCTTTTATGACCGGCAACTGTCGTTCTCTCCACTCCAGTCTAGAAGGGGGGGTTTGTTTGGACTGCACTTTTGGCTAAGCCCTGTTTTTACATTATGGATTCATTTATTTTATTCACACATATTAGTTATGGATTTCAAGGTCAATATTTACCACACCAGAACCCGTCATCATTTTCAAACTTTTAACTTAACCCTATCCTTAACCTCACTGGCTGCTTCACACCTAACCCTTACCTAAAATAAATACATTTTCTTACCATTTATTTTCACCTTGAATATGGCCACCAGTGGCCACCAGTGATGTCATTGAGCTGTTAATTACAGCTGTCATCTGTCCTCGATGACATCACCGGTGGCCATGTTAAAACACATTTCCTCACAATAACTGTCAAACTAAATGAATGTGTGCAAAACTGTTGAGATGTTTTGGATGTGTGTGAGATTATGTACAAAATAAATCAGCATTGTTTTTTGGTGAAGTGCCCCTTTAATATTATTATCTCACTCTTTAATACCTACACACATGCCCGCATGCACACACACACACACACACACACGCACACACACACACACGCATGCACACACACGCGCGCGCACGCACGTGCACACACACACACACACACACACACACACACACACACACACACACACACACACACACACACACACACGCACACACACACACACACACACTTTACTGTCTCCACATTCCACTAGAGTCAGCCTGCCCTCTCTACTGTATACGTGCTCATCAGCCACAGGTACCACGAGGTACGGAACACTGTAATTGGTTACTGTATAATGCTGACCAGCAACACAACGTACGTGTCCATGTGGGTTTCCTCCCACACCATAAAATACATTCATGCTTGGTGCTGTACCTACTCCTGTCACTGCCCTTGAACAATGCACTGGCATTCAGGGGTGTAAAGTACTTGAGTAATTGTACCTTGTTACAATACTTAAGTACTGTTTTTTGGGGATTTGTACTTTACTCAAGTATTATTAGGTTTGTATACTTGTACTTTTACTCAATTACATTTCAGAGGAAAAAATACATTTAAAATGCAGACCTACAAAGTACAAAGTACAAATCTCGCAGGTCCAACACTTTTAATTAGTATATTTGTTTCTCTGGCCGAACTAACGTTAACGTTATTAATCCTGCGGCCGCACTTTATTTAAAAACAGCCAATCAAATCCCTGTCAATGGAATATTAACCCGCCCATACCCATGCTGATAGGTCCTTGTGCAAGACAAGAAAGTGGGGATCTTTGAACACCTGCTATCAGAAGAATAGACAGTCAGAAAAAAAGAGTTTACTTTTATTTTTTGTACTTTTAAAAGTTTTTTTTACTTTTACTCAAGTGTGTTTTTAGCCAGATACTCTGACTTTTACTTGAGTAAGATTCTGAGACGGTAACCATACTTTCACTTAAGTATAATTTCTGGGTACTTTTTATACCCCTGCTGGCATTAGAAGAGTTGGTGCACGCGGCACATAGCTCCTAAATAGTTAGGACGGGTTAAATGCAGAGGTCCTGGTATATGTAAATAGTTAGGACGGGTTAAATGCAGAGGTCCTGGTATATGTAAATAGTTAGGACCGGTTAAAGGTCTATTATGTAAACATTTACTTGGAAATAAAGAGATTCCACCTCTGAGTTTGGTGACCCCATGACCTTTCCTCTAGTCAGGGATGCAGTGGTGGGTGGACGGGGTACCACAGCGTCCTAGTAGTTCGCTGAGCAGAAGTACGCGCAATCGCGCACGGATGTGTATGCGCAGTCGCGCACGGATGTGCACGCGCGCGCACACAAAAATGCGTTCACAATTGTCACTGGACTCGTCACGCCGTGCGCCAAGTACCCGGCGGCCGGCACTTATCTATCACCTAGACATAATAATAGGATACTGATAGCATAACAAAGAACGACAAGAGCCAAACCAAAATACAAGCCTGTACCAATTGGTGGGGGTTTGCTTGAGCTGTGGAACCTCTCACTACGTGACAATGGTCCCGACTGGAAGGATCAAGGATGAGGCATTAAGTTGTGCTTCAGAAGGAAACTGTCCTTCTGTAAACTAAGTTACATTGTTAATTTAGTTTGTATTTACTTTTATAGTTTAAGTTCATTCAATTAAAGAAATTGTAACTACAATTACATTTAAAACATTGTTTGTTTTTCAACCATATCTGTTGACAATATAATTTCTTTATATATTGAAGGCTACATCCTGCTACCTTTTTCAGCTTCTCTATTTCAAGGCAATATTTACAAAAACTAAACAAAAACTAGTAATTTCCTATACAAACATGTTTCCTACTATTTATTCTGCATAATAATAATCTGTTCTGTGCGTATGCGCGCGCGTGCACGTGGCGTTCGGGCAGTTCCCATATTACGACTGCACTACTGCCTCTAGTACCATCATCAGGCCAACGTTTTCAACTGTTGTACAGTCACAGAATTTGCTGTGAACATTCATGACCCCTAGAGGAAGAAACTATTTGATTTTGGTGATCCCATAACCTTTCCTCTAGTACACCATTATGTACAATTTTGCAATGATCTCCTGACCCGTTAGTCACACAGTCACAAAAATGATGATGGATGACGTTGGACAAATGCATGGTATACATGAAGTGATGTGGTATTTGTGAACGCTTTCTCCGATTTGCACCAAACCATGATAAGTATGTTTGTCCCACTGCAGCGAGGAGCCCTGTGATGTTTGGAGTCATTTGGCCTCATGGCAGCGTCATTCTTACAAAACTAAACATATGAACTCGATGAGTACTAGCCTTGCAACTTGGCCAACAAATGACAACCGAATGTTTCAAGGTATCAACTGACTCAACCTGGTTATAGGTCAATAGCAATAAAGGAGCCATATTTAACTCTTCAAATTCCCTCCCAGCAAACCCCATTGCATTACCAAATAGAAAGGTACACTCGGTAGAGCGTAAATTGCCACCAGGTGGCAGACACACATACATGTTTCTCTCTCTTACTGAGCAAACAAACATGCTTACAATATTTAACAAATGCAGAGACCATCTATACACATTATCACCCTGGTACACAGTATTACACTATTACATCATCACACTATTCAGAACTTAAGCATGGGGGCGTCGTTAACCTAGGTGCTAGACCAGGGGTGGGCAATTATTTTTCCCAGGGGGCCGAATGAGCAACTGAAAATATGTTGGAGGGCCGGGCCAAATTTCCAAACTCAATTATGCATAATATACATTTTATTTCTATATAAAAAGCAGTAAATGGCATTGTTTTGACCCCTGGTAAGAGTGTATGTTATTATTTGGCAATTAAAAGGTGAGGTTAGCTTTCAAAAATATAATTTATTCAAATATAATTTATTTCCAAAATGATAAACAAAATGTGAAACATTAATAACAAAGGGCATTTTGAGTTTCATATACTATTGAAACAAGGATTTTCTTAGCTTTCTAAAGACATCACATCATCTTATAGCAAAAATAAACAAGACATGTCACTGAACTGTGTAAAGAAAAGTGTCTCAGTTTTGTAGCCTTTTTTACTTTACATGCCTATATTAAACATTTAATGTTTTCAGAACTGTGCAAAAAAAAGAAAAATTATCAAGTGTCCCATTTCACTTGTTATATTTCCACATTTTAGTGTTCTTCAGTTCTTTTTTTTTTCATTCAGTGTGAGAAATCCAGTCTCTGTTGAGCTTTAACAAGTCCATCAAAGTCAGGTTGCATGTCTGCATGTTGCATGTCTGCCAGATGTTCATCAGTGAGAGAGGATCTGTACCTGGACTTGGTAAACGTCATGACTGAGAATGTCTGTTCACATATGTAGGTGGATCCAAAGAGAACCAACATCTTCTGAGCATGTCTCCTCATGTTTGGAAAGTTCTCCTCCTTGAGAGCAGAGTAGAACTCTAGCAGTGATGCTGACTTAAAGTGCTCTTTCAGTAGTGAATCAGACTGCAGGTCAATGAGTTCAAGCTGAACAACTATCAACACTGCAGGTAAAGGGAGAGGAAACCAGCTGCATTTCATCCTCAACCTTTTTGAAATCTTGAAAACACCTTGAAAATTCATCGTGCAGTGCTCCCAACATGGATGAGTACCTGTGCCAGTGATCAGCTGATGGTTTGACTTCTTTCAGGGTTTTCATGTGTTTGAGATTGTTGCTGCCTAGTTGCCTTGAAATTAATTGCAACTTTGTCATGAAGGCTTTCACATGGTTATGCATTTCATGAGCAAAAATGCCCTTGCCCTGCAGTTGTGTGTTCAGTAGGGATGGGTACCGTTCACATTTGAACCGATACGGTACCGGTACCTGTGAATCGATACCGGTACCCAACGGTACCTTTTTTCTGTACTTTAGTCTCTAAAAATTGTATCTACCTACCTCAATTGTGAAAAAAATAATCCAAACTTCAAACCACACTTTCGACCGTTTTCGGCTTGCCCCGACTGCTTTGTTGTTGAATCAAGTCAAATCCTAGGTAAGCATATATTGAGCGTGTGAACGTTGACATGAAAAAAAAATATTATCATGTAATCTTTCGCGGGCCGGTCAGAATCGGGCCGTACAATGCCCAGGTCTGTGCTAGACCATTGAAAGTAATAGTCATACTGAATTTATTGACACCTTGCATACGTCTCTATGGCAGTTCATGAGATATGAAAGGGGGCAGGGCTTATGATGGCTTATCTAGACAATGATGGAATTTGCTTTGCAGTGATGGCGCCGACACTGTGGAATAAGCTCCCTTTTAACATTAAGTCTGCCAACACATTACAGACCTTCAAGGCCTTGCTTAAAACCTACCTTTTCGCTCTAGAGGATCATTGAGTTACTTTGCTGTTGTGTGTCTGAAGTGTTTTTATGTTCTCTGTCTGTCTGTCCGTCTGCCTGGTTCCCTGTTTCCATTGTCCTATCTATTTATAAAAAAAAATCCCCGGGCGAGGAGCGATGTAAAAATTGGCTGGGGGGCGCATTATAAATGAAAATTCATATTATATCATATCATGGAAAATAAAATTAATACATATTTTTTATGTATAGGTATATCAGCATTTCCATGTTGTAAACAGGGGCCAGAGAGCTGATTACCTGAGGCTTTGACCAGCAAATCTGTGTAGTATTGCCCTCTTGTGTTAAAAAAGTGTAACTTTATACTGAATATCTATTTCAATGGACTATAATGGAAATTAATTCATACAAAATACTCGATTTTTCAAATATTAGAGAATTCAGGTCCTACTGTCAGCCTATGTGCAACGTTTCATCCAAACCCGCCCTGTAGTTTGAGAGATTAGCAGCAGAAACACACTGACAGACAGACACATACAATTTTAAACATCAGTTTGCACGTACCACACTTAAACAGATGTGTCCTTCAGTTATTGGTGTAAAGTTATGGAATTCTCTCCATAGCGAGCTTAAGGGATGTAACAGTGTTTATCAATAAAAAAAAATGTATACAAAAAAAATATTTAGTCAGTATGAAAATCAAAATGTGATCTGAATAGTGAGATCTTTTTTTTTCTCTTCTCTTTCTTTTCTTTTTTATTCTTTATCATTATTATTATTATTTAAATTTTTCTTGTTTAACTGTGGATTGTGTTTCTTTTATAATGGTATAAATGATTATTTGTGTAAATAAGGTTATACGCCGACCATTAAGAAACTACATGTTAGTTTAGGAATAAGGGGCAGGTAATTATAAGATTTATTCTTCTTCCTGCTCCTTTTGTCCATGGAATGGCTATTTATGATTTTTTTAATGAAGAAACTATGATTGTATTATTCCATGTGGCAAATAAAAACTCTGAACTGAACTGAACTGAACTGAACATGTGACTAAATGCATAATCCCCCCCAGGCTTTGCCTGGTGGAGATAACTAATGGCATTAACTATCAAATTTCACTCTCACCAATTATAATTAACAGCAGGGCGGTTTTGACAGATTGCTGTGGTATAATACAGCAGGTTCAATACCCTATGATTATGCACTCATCTAGCTAAGAATCAATAACCCTTTGCATGAATCTGTCCATCTACACGTACTTGCCAAAAAGTGTGAACTCAACTCATCAACAAAAAACAAGGATTCTTCTTGAAATGAGGAAGGTATCCTGACAGCCCAAACCCACTGAACGCGGCGTGAGGCAGGCGGGCGGGCGTGAGGCGCTTCACTTTCGCTCCCATGTTAACAGGCATCGGTGTTCACACCGGCCACGCGCGGGCAGGCGACTTGCGGGCAGGAAGCGAATTTAATCGCTTTGGTTTGATTCAGAGGCGTGCGCCACGCACATTTTCACAGAAATACACTCAATATCTGCATTATTACCACACATAGATGTTGTTCAACCAGCTAATGTGTCTGTATCTTTCCCAATACAAATAAACCATACTATACTTTTTCAGGAGTACAGTCACACTCATCATTCTAAAATGTATTCTAACATTCTAATTAATTAGATAATAACTGTTTATACATGCAAAATGGACAATAAAACACTGGAACTGGAAATCTTTAAAAAATCTTCAAACGGGGACTGACTTTGCATATAGACTAGGCATTTACAGCTGTTCCAATGTAAATGTGCCTTCCTCCGTGCGCTTTCGCTCGCTCTGAAGTCGGACTCGGTGTGGACGGCCACGTGCGCTGTTCTCGCACGAAACCCGCCCATGCTTGCGCCCGCGCCTGGTGGGTTTCGTGCGTGATGCATCACTGAAACACCTCAAATCATATTCATGTTATCACTGAAACACCTCAAATCATTTTCATGTTATCACTGAAACACCTCAAATCACATTTATGTTATCATGATGCGCCCTGTCACTGAAACACCTCAAATCACATTCATATATAATGTTATTGTATTTCTTGTTATTATCTTGGTTCAAAGATGGAACTGAGAACATATAATCAGAAAACAATGTATGTACATTATAGTAATAAAGTAACATTATCAGTATCGGAGAACCTTGATTATCTTTATCCTTAGTAGGATACTTATTTATTCAATTATTAAAATTATCCACGCGCTCCAGTAAACAACATGAAAAACACAGGAAATTAAAGGAACATTATGGGAAATGCGCTTAACGTCTTCTCCTGAGTCAGACAAAAAGATAGATACCAATTTCCTAAGTAAATAGGTAAATCAGTATAAATATATTACTTATGGCTATAACATACGTACATTATGTACCTTTTTTCCTGTGGTCGATTAGTACTTTATTTACGTTTTCTGCTGAGATTGTGTTAGTATTTTGCCACATGTGGTGTGTTCACATGTGATTTTTCTGCAAGGGTCCTCTTTGCTGTTGTGGTCATATTCTGAGAGAGCCGGGTCGTCATTGTCATAGCAGGTTGGCGTAAGTACTGCCTCTCAGCAATGTGCATTAGTATTCAATAATGTCAGATCAAGTCATGTCCACTCTCGGTTATTGCTCTCCCTATGCTCTTCATGAGACGATTAATATATATAAATAGCCAGACGCACACCTCCTAGTCCCAGGTGGAGGAGAGGAGGCTTGTGTTTTCTCCAGCGCTGACATTGAAGATGCTCTTGTAAATATCAAATGAGCCACCCGTGCCTCTGGTCTCTCTCCAGTCTCTCTCAACAGTCTCTCTCAAAAGTCTCTTATCAGTCTGAGAGAGGATATGTTGAGCAGAGATGCGATTTCCCCCCTTAGGATGGCTACTGGGTTGACCACGGTTCAAATTAATTTCATTTAAAAAACGGAGGAAAATAATTATGAAATGTGCCATCCCTTTGCTAGAACAATAACATACAGTACATACCAATACAGTTCAATAGACTCTCAGACTGTGAAAAAGTTTTTTTCAAAAATAGAGAGAAATCTCTCCAAGAGTGAGATAAGCTTTGTTGTATTTTCTTGACTTGAAAAAAGATTATATATATACGTAAATTAGTATCTTCTTTTTGAATAAAATAGGCTCAGGCATCAGGATTGTTAAAGCTAATTAGCATAATCCATGTAAAAAAGAGGGTAGCACTTTATAATAACACCCTGTTATAATACATTTATAAGGTATTTGTAGATAATGAACTAATCATGAACAAACCATTTATATACATTCATAAATGATTATTAAATCATTTATAACTATATTTGTATAACATTTACAAAGTATTTATAACGCATTAGTGGATAATGAACTAATCATGAACAAACCATTTATATACATTCATAAATGATTATTAAATCATTTATAACTATATTTGTATAACATTTACAGATTAATTCTACATTATTTATAACTCATTATCAACATTGTTTGTACTTGATTTGTTCATCATTGTCGCAAAATAATTGACCGACACGGAGTTTTAAACGTCAGTGAAGGTCAATTATTTTGCGACAATGATCGAGTATAGCTATACATTATCCTGCTTATTACATGGCTCATTACATTGCGGTATGTGATGAACACGAGGGTAATTATTATTTCTATTTTCAGACTGTATAGGCGCAGATACAGCCTGAAAATACAAATAATTATTACTCTTGTGTGTCGTGTCATCATCACATACCGCAATATACTGAGCACTGAGCACACATTAGGAACAAATGTAACGTTAGCGCCCACCACATCAAGTACGTCTACACAACATATAAGATTTGTTTGTAGGTCGGAAATGATGGAATAGATTTACCAACAAAAAAGGTGTTTAACCTGCTCATACCTTATTAAAAGCGTGGGGCAGGAGCAGCACGGATAACTTGGTTCTGCATGTATCGTGCTACCATTCAAACAGACGGCAACACACGTGACGTCAAGTCTCACTCGCGTGAGACTTCCTCTCTAGATACTCTACCTGGCCAGGGTACTCCTGGGTCCTAGTGCCCCCCCATGTTACACTATATGTCATGCACATGTATTTTATATGTTAATAAAATTGCATTTATCTATAGTCCTAATTCTGTCACTGTTTGATGTCACAAAGAAGGGTGTATCCGAAAGCTGTCTACAACATTTGTAACAGGTGATGATTAGGGCACACAATAGCATCTGCAAATGATTTATAGATGTTTTATGAATGTCTTAACAAATCATTTGTTGAACATGAACAAATAAATGGAGATACAGTATAGTCGTTTTTTCATATCCATTTTTCAAAGTGTCTACAAATGTGTTACTACACATTAAACAACATTATTTAATGATGAACAAATCAAGTACAAACAATGTTGATAATGAGTTATAAATAATGTAGAACTAATTTGTAAATGTTATACAAATATAGTTATAAATGATTTAATAATAATCTACGAATGTATATAAATGATTTGTTCATGATTAGTTCATTATCTACAAATACCTTATAAATGTATTATAACAGGGTGTTATTATAAAGTGCTACCAAAAAGGGTAGCCTATAGTAAATGTACACACACACACACACACACACACACACACACACACACACACACACACACACACACACACACACACACACACACACACACACACACACACACATACAACATGTTGTACGTGTGTGTGTACATTTACTAGGCTACTCTTTTTTACATGGATTATGCTAATTAGTTTAATGTACACTCACACACACACACACACACAGACACACACACACACACAGACACACACACACACACACACACACACACACACACACACACACACACACACACACACACACACACACACACACACACACACACACACACACACACACACACACACACACACACACACAAAGAGAGAGAGGGAGAATAGCTTATAGCAGACTTAAGACTTAATCATTTTAGAATATTTCTGGTAATGAAGTGAACTATTTATTATCATCAACTATCCAGATAGTTTTCATAGTGTAACATTTGAGAGAGAGAGAGAGAGAGAGAGAGAGAGAGAGAGAGAGAGAGAGAGAGAGAGAGAGAGAGAGAGAGAGAGAGAGAGAGAGAGAGAGAGAGAGAGAGAGAGAGAGAGAGAGAGAGAGAGAGAGAGAGAGAGAGAGAGAGAGAGAAAACACGCTATGGGCTCAGCCCCTTCCATTTCGCACTGTTGCAGCTGGAGTTGACGTCAAAAACGAAAGTATTAAATGCGAGTGAAACGCAGGACTGTCGAGTCCTGGCTTCAGGCAGAATGTGTGGTTTAAACAGTGGTTTAAGAGAAGTTATTTGCTATTTCGAAAGTGATTCATTCATTCATTGCGCACTAGTTAGATGACACGTTTTGCATGTTATGACTTTGAATGTCTGCCATTTCCACGGCAAAGACAGCACATAAGTAACAAAGATACAATGCGTCGGTCATAAATATTCAAATCAACAAAATGTCACGAAATGTCGACTCATCATTGCAGCCCTAGCCGCGAGAAACACGCTGACAACAAAACAATAGTTCAGCGTGTCATGCCTCTGGGGGCGTGCCCCACACTTTGAGAAACACTGCCTTAAAGGAACACGCCAACATTTAGGGAAAGTACCGTCTTCTCCAGAGAGAGACACAAGATAGATACCAGTTTCCTCTCTGGCTGCGCGTTAGCCTAGCGTAGCACAATGAATAGAAGCGGACATGACCAGTTAGCCTAGGCATTGTCCAACTAACAGCTCTCCCGAAGGCTAACTGGTCATGTCCACTTCCATTCATTGTGCTAAGTTAGTCTAACGTGCAGTCAGATAGGTATCTATCTTCTGGTCTCTGGAGAAGACGGTAAGCTAATTTCCCAAAATGTTGACGTGTTCCTTTAAGGCAACGTTACACTTTGGCAGGTTCATTGGACACATTTGGCTTTGTAGATCTATTTATCTATCTATATATATATTTGTCTATCTGTTTGTCTGTCATAAATGTCTGCGTTTAATAATAATAATTATAATCCTTAAGAATACTCTCCAAGAATGATTTGTGTTGAAATTGATGTCAGAAATCGTACGGTTACATGGTCAATTCCAGAGACTAAGTGACAAAGCTTGTACAGCATGAGAAAAAAAACCTAATCGTTCCACTGGCTCAGTGAGTCACTGTAGTTGCTGATGTCTGCTCACTGGGCTTTGTTTACACCTGTTCATTACTTAACGTGCCCTGAAAGGCTGACCTGGAAGTGTCACAAAGAGTAGCAGCGCGATAACAAACCCTCCTCTCATTTAGGAGGAGGAACCAGGCCACACGTCTCGCTCAACTTCACAATAAACCAAGAGGGGATGTCAAAAAAAGCCTAAAGTATTGTGGCTAGTACACAAGTATTGTGGCTTGTACAATTTTCTCTCCCTTTTGTACAAAAAAACATGTTTACATTTATATTTTGTCATTTAGCTGAACGCTTTTATCCAAAGTTATGAACGACAAGTCAGCAGGAAGGGTACGACTCTTACAGGCAGCTGAGTAACAATGTTCATCAAACAGTGCTGAAACTTGGGTGCTGCAGTGTTGAGTGCATAGTAGTAAAGGCATACAGTATTAGTATAGTAGGTAGAGTACATGATAGTATAAGCAGTGTTGGGCAAGTTACTTTTAAAAAGTAACTAGTTACAGTTACTAGTTACTTCTTCCAAAAAGTAACTACATTACTTACTCAGTTACAAATTATAAAAGTAACTAGTTACTTCAGAAAGTAACTATTGCGTTACTTTCAATATATATATTTTTTTACATAAACAACATACACAAATCTAAACTATTTTAATGTTGCTGTGGGACAAAGGTGAGACTAGCCTCCAATCAAATGCCATGTATGTAGATATTATAATTACTATGTTTATATAGTGGATCATACAAATACAATAGATGTTTTGGAACTTTTGATATGTATTGCCCCTCAACAGGCCACAACTGGGCAACATTAAATTATGCTTGTTAAGCACTATACCAAAAATAAATAACAAATATATACTGATTGATTTGAACATTTTAATTAACAGATTGCAGAATGGGTACAGCAGTACGGCTCAATACACACAATTGTTAAGGGGATGCAGATCAGAGAAAGACTTTCGTCTTGTTTACATCAGGGTCCCCCATTTTCAATTCATGACATTTATGACATACACAACATACAGATATAAGAATCTAATCGAATCATTCTAAACCAGGGGTCTCAAACTCAATTTACCTGGGGGCCGCTGGAAGGTAGAGTCTGGGTGAGGCTGGGCTGCATCAAATATTCCACAAAAAAAAGGGTTTAAAGTATTCAAAAAAAAAAGTACAACTGATCCAATCTTCTCACAAACTCACTAAAACCTCACAAACACCAGCAGACTGAGCATTCACAGTGGTGTCAGTGGATAGACATAGATTTAACAATAATTCTGCTTGCAGCTTGATATGATTTCATTCCATTTATTTTTGTGGTTCTTAGCACTGAATTCTGAGGAAAGGCTGCATCAAAATAACTGTTTTGTTTCATAGTGGCGTTTTCAAATTGCCACTCTACACAAGAGCTACCGTTTCTTGGTGCTGGGAGGATGCACGCATATTTTTCACTGTCGACTTTTCTTTTACTTTCTTTGAACATGCCACATTTTCTACTAACTGACTGCTGGCGAAACTAGGCTACTAGCTACATTTATCTCACAGGGATAAAACTGGGAATGAGGTTACTAGCTACAGTACCTGCAGATTAGACTACTACTGTAGGTAGGTGCGCTGTCAACTCGCTCTGACTGGGACCCGCTGAAAGACAACACGCATTCCGTGAAGACCCGCCCTACTCTGCTCTGATTCGCAGACTGTGGGTGGGGGGGGGGGGTGGGGGGGGGGGGGGGGGGGGGGGGGGAGAAACGCTGATGGGACGCTGAATGTGATTGGACCAGAGTAGACAGACACAGACAGTGGAGCAGTGCTTGCAAAGTAGATGAGCGGAGAATTTGCCCACTAAACAAGGAAGAACATATTGCCTCTCAGCGCAGATATCTGTCTGATGAAAGAAACAGGTTCATTCATAGTAACGCGCCGCATTTATTTGCAGTAACGGCAAACAACGTTATTGAGATTGGAAGAGTAATCCGTTAGATTACATGTTACTCGAAAAAACTAACGCCGTTAGTAACGCCGTTACTTATAGCGCCGTTATTCCCATCACTGAGTATAAGACATTAAGAAGGTTAGTGTATTTTTTCCCATTTCAGATATTGGTTGAAGAAGTGTGTTTTTAGTTCACAGCGAAAGATTGGTGGTGGGAAGTTCATTCCATCATTGTGGAGCGAGGACAGAGAATAGGCGGCTTCTCCTTGATGACCCTCCCGGAGCTCGGATAGGAGTAGGTCTGAGGCGGCCAGAGGATGTAGAGCGGAGGGGTCTGAGGGTGTGTAGTTAGAGACCATTGACGGGAGCCATTCCCTTCACTGATAGGAGAGACAAGGCTATGGTCTTCAGTGTCACGATGAAGCAAGATACAAAGTCAAAAGTGTGAAATGTTGTGGGTAGCACAAAGAATAAATGTTGCTTGTAGTTTAATCAATTCACAGTGTTTACCATTTGCACTCAGGTTATGTTAGGACATGCCAAACACTGAATGGTTGGCATTTTAACAATTAAATGGAATACTACCTTCTCTGGCAGCTAGCCATATTTGAGAACAAGTTGCTGTAGTGGCCCTGTATTGTGACACTCTCCTCCAGCATTGGTATGCAAAGTTATGCCAGCTTTTCAAAGATGGAGGTCAAATGAGCTTCCACCAAGAGGGGGGCGAGG
>NC_140177.1:119616868-119670065 GCF_963971535.1 Notolepis coatsorum | reverse complement strand
AGTAGCCAGGTACTGACACCAGGCCACACACCGTTAGCTACTACAACAGCTAGCCGGCCCGTTTGGCTCCCGAGAGAGAGAGAGAGAGATATATCCACGGCGGGAATAGAATAGAGTGCATTAAAAACTCACCAAACGTCCAAGAGGATGGAGACAACCCTGTGGAGTTGACGAAGTTCATCTGCCGAATGACCGTCCTCTTCATCTTGGCATAACAATGCTGCACACGCTCTCTCTAGGTTAGCTAACGCTAGTTAGCCTTTAGCTAAGCTAGCTACTAGCCGACATCATCATGGCTATCCCGACTGAACCACACGTTAGCAGTCGATAATATAACGTAGCTAAAGCTAACTAGCTGTCCCTGCCTTTAGCTAAGCCGACATGGCTAGCCTGACTGAACTGTCTAACATGCAACAACTTTCATCTTCAGTTCATCTGCCGAATGACCATCCTCTTCGTTTTGGCTGGCATAACTAAGCATAACCTCCAAAGCTGCACGCGCGAAATAGTCAAACGCAGCTGACGCACGCGCGTACACATGATGTAACCCCTCCCTTTGTTGAAACCAATAGTATGTCTGCTGCAGAGCCCCAGAGCTCCAATAGTGAGTATGTCTGCTGCAGAGCCGCAGAGCCAGGAACATTCTACAAACGTGTCTAATGTGAAATATATAAGCATATAAGCAAAACTAGATTTTAGGTCTGTGATGAAAAAGGGCCTCGCGGGAAGGGGGGGCCTCGCAAAAAAAAAAATAATAATAAAAAAAAATAATAATAAAAAAATAATAAATAAAAAAAAAAAAATTATTTTTATTTTTATTTTTTTGTGCGAGGCCCCCCTTCCCGCGAAGCCCTGTGCGACCGCACTGCTCGCACACCCCCTGAGGCACCCCTGATCGTAATGATGACCAGGTATCAGGGCAGCAGGGTGGCATCACAGTCATGAAAGGGGCTACTATCGTATCAACATGCCGTGACGTGTAGCTTGCTAGCCGGCATGATGCGTGCAGTGCTTTGCCCCACAGGTCTGAGAAGAGGACCTGCACATTTTACTCGTTCCCGAAACTCCTCTACATGCCCCGATTTAAAATGGTTCACGACAGTAGACATAATGCTAACGTTAACGTTAGCCAGAGCCATCTAAAAGATTATTATTATATAGCTCTGACGTTAGCTAGCTAGCTTGGTACTATGACCCGTGACGGGGATAAGGCGACAGCCAATGGCGCTGCGTACTGAACAACAGGCTGCCTAGTGGTAAATGTAGTTATTTTTTTACGACATTAAAAACCTTATAACTACCTTTGTTTCAACCAAAAATGCAGTAGTAGCTGGTCCATGAAAGTCTCTCCGACAATTAAACCCATTTTCGTCTTGTAAGGCGTCCATTTGGATCAAGGAAATGTCTTTCCTCGCTCGTCAAACTCCATTGTAGTGGATGAGAGGTATGGAAAAGTTACCTGCAGTGACGTCACGGCACTGATAGCGTCTGATACGCTTTTTGATTGGCTCCATACATGTTATTCGTGCATGGACATTTTGAACCCTTTCTGAGTGGAATTTCCGGCGTCAAATGGAAGAAAATAAATAATGAAAATAGATACCAATGATGTAAACTACACATAATTGAAGACTAGGGTTTAACCTGCAAGTGGCACTTTAAGTACATATTTAACATCCAGAAAACAAGGTTGGACAAAATCGAAAATGTCTACATCAGAGGAACGGCCCATTTTGAGCAGTTCGGGCAGAAAGTGAGAGAAGTAAGACTGAGATGGTTTGGACATGTGCGGAGGAGGGAGGTGGGGTACATCGGGAGGAGGATGCTGGAGATGGAGCTGCCAGGAAAGAGGAGGAGGGGAAGGCCCAAGAGGAGGTTTATGGACACAGTGAAGGAGGACATGCGGGCAGCGGGAGTGACGGAGGACGACGCAGATGACAGAAACAGATGGAAACGGATGATCCGCTGTGGCGACCCCTGACGGGAAAAGCCGAAAGAAAAAGAAGAAGAAGATTTTATGATATGGGCACTATTAATCTTCAACCCTGTTATGGACACTATGACAGCTGTCTTAATATGATTATAAAATGTACTTGTAATGAAATCAACATTTTCCTATTAATCAGATGTCCCTCACACTAAATAATTTAATCAAGTTTCAAGTTTCTTTAATAGTTGTCATACAGAAGTACAGAATACTTTTGTACAAAATGCTTCTTACTGTTGCGCTCCAGAGACTGTGCATGACAAGATAAGTATGAAATAAAAACATAGTAAAAATTAGAAGTAAAAAAAAGAGGTCACAGTGTTCAGTTTAGACATATGTACAATGTTCGTAGACGTAGTTACCATACAATATACAATACTGTGCAGTGTACTAATATACAATACTATATAGTGCAAGGCATAAATGGACGAGGTGCAGTTTAGGTACAATTCACAGTAGGTGTACGAGTTGTAGTGCAAATCCTTTATCAATAAATATAAAGTGTAAGTGTGTTTGTGTGATCTAAAGTGTGGAGAGTGGGTGCTGCAGTGTGTTGTTTGTTTGAGTGAGTGTGTGCTTGTGGGTGTGTGTGCTGTGTGCATTTGATGGTTGTTGCATAGTGATTATTGTTCGTTTAGCGATTATTGTTCGTTTAGCAGCCTGATGGCCTGGGGATAGAAGCTCCTTCTGAGTCTTTCTGTGCTCGCCATAAGACTCCGGTATCGCTTGCCTGACGGCAGCAGTTCAAAGAGGCAGTTGTTCGGGTGGCTCGAGTCCTTAATAATTCTCTTAGCCTTCCCCTTGCACCGCTTGTTGTAAATGTTCTGGAGGGTGGGAAGCCCCCCTCTAATTGTGCGTTCGGCTGAACGTGTCACTCTTTGTAGTCTGCTACGGTCTTGTGCAGTGCTATTCCCAAACCAGGAGGTGATGTTGCCGGTCAGGATGCTCTCTATTGTACATGAGTAGAAGTTCCTAAGGATCTTCTGACTGACTTGGAACTTCCTTAGGCGCCTGAGGAAGTAGAGGCGTTGTCGTGCCTTCTTCACAACACTGTCAATGTGTGTGGTCCATGTCAAGTCCTCGGATATGTGGGCTCCGAGGTACTTGAAACTGTTCACTCTCTCAACTGGTGCCCCGTCGATGCTGAGGGGGCTGTAGTCCTTGACCCCCGACCTCCTGAAGTCCACAATCATCTCTTTTGTTTTGCTGACGTTCAGGGAGAGGCAGTTCTCCTGACACCACTGTGACAGGTTCTCTACCTCTTCCAGGTAGGCCCTTTTGTCGTTGGCAGAGATCAGGCCCACCACTACTGTGTCATCAGCAAATTTGATGATGGTGTTGTTGTTCCGCTGTGCTACGCAGTCATGTGTGTACAGGGAGTAGAGGAGGGGGCTCAGAACACAGCCCTGGGGAGCCCCTATGTTGAGCGTGATGGATGAGGAGGTGCAGTTGCCGGCTCTTACCACCTGGGGTCTGCCCGTCAGGAAGTCCAGGACCCACTGGCACAGGTCATAGTTCAAGCCCAGGTCCCTGAGCTTGGCTATGAGTTTGGAGGGGACTATGGTATTGAATGCTGAGCTGTAGTCGATGAACAGCATTCTCACATACAGATGAAGCGTTTAGTTTTCCTGGGCGCTTTGCCGCGACGTGAGCACGGTTATATCACGTCGGAAATGAATTAGGAACCCAGGCTGCTGTTCTATTTTATGCCGCCAGGAGGCGCAAAGTCATTAGACGGACGCTACAACGTCCTACACAGTATACTGTATAACGATCTGTATGTTTTGTTGTCTAAAATAAATACCATACCATGTCTAAAGCAATGTTGCTGAATAAAATAATTAACCAGTTAAAACCTGTCGAATGGAGCAGTCAATGTATATATTTTGTGTAGATAGCTAGGTGGGCTCTATTTATAATGATATATTTTGACTAGTACCGTGGTCTAGTGGTTTATCCCCATTCCTTTCAAGCCGACGCCCGGGGTTTGATTCCCAGGCCTTTCTAATATTTATATATTTTTTTATTATTTATAAAAATTAAATTGCCCGCAACGATGTGCATAATACAATAGTAATAATATATAATAAGAATCCAACCAATAGAGCGACATTGTGCAATAAACAAGTAAACAAAGTAGGGCATATCGGCATTTGTACATTATTCTGAGTCAACTTATTGTCTGTTGTTGCTACGCAACTTCACTTGACTTGAAAAGACTTGATACCTCCCCCCATGCCCAACGATTAAAAATTAACGTTATTAAATGTATATATATTAATTCATTTTGCGCGCTGTTGTTGCTACGCAACTTCACTTGACTTGAAAAGACTTGATACCTCCCCCCATGCCCAACGATTAAAAATTAACGTTATTAAATGTATATATATTAATTCATTTTGCGCGAATCCACACTTCATTTCCCAGACCCACTTTGTTTTGAAACAACCAATCACGTTGCGCGATAGCACGAGCGATCCACAGTCAGTAATAATGTTACAGCTGAGTTCACGGCGAAATGTGAGTTCAGCCTCCTCTGAACAAGCCCCCAGGAAGCTACAATGTGAGAGCAGAGTATTTAGCTTCATATGTTTAGTTTATTTTATTTATTTAGCACATTATTTAAAAAAACAGTGCTAGGAGGGAACGAAGCCCAAAGGGCATGTACAAAGTTCCACTCCCATCTCATTGTCCATAAACAATATGAACGAAATACATGTGTAGCAAGGTCTACACACTATAGCGAAAACATGGAAGATTGACACGAGTCAGTAACAAGAACAATTATTATTATTTTTTTTGATATACAGCAACCTAATTATATACTTCAGGCTAAGTTTTGCCAATAATATTACTCAGCTCAATGAGCTTAGTCTTGATTGATTGATTGAAAAGTTTATTAACAGCTTGCAGAATGGGTACAGTACAGTACATCTCAATACATACAATTGTTAAGGGGATGCAGACCAGAGAAAGACTTTCGTCTTGTTTCCACCAGGGTCCCCCATTTTCAATTCATCATAACATACATGACATACAGATAGACAGTACTGCTACATCTATACATTTATGACATATCAGATTTGCAAATACAGTACTGTTTGTGATACAAAAGTGTCCAGAAAAGGAGTGTATATACATTTGGCGTAGAAACTGTACATTGGAGGAGGTTGGTGGGGTGGGGTTGGGTGGGTTGGGTGAGGGCTGTACATTGGAGGTGGGGGGGGGGGGGGGGGTTGGGTAGGGGACACACACACATTTTACACTGTACATTGGAATGTTGTCAAAGCCTTACTTGGTCATTTACTGTACAACTAGGTTAGGACATTTGTAGGGGCCAGTTTCGAATTGCAGTCTCACGTAGGTGTTTTTTGAGAGTGTTTTTGAAGGTGGGTAGTGATTCACATTCCTTTACAGCTTTAGGCAGGGCGTTCCACATTGATGTGGCATAATTGCGAAACGTGTTTAGTCCCTTGTTTGAGCCGAATCTGGGTTTTACATGATTTGTGGAGCTCCCTCTGGTGTTGTGATCGTGGTATTCACTGACCTTTGGGAAGTATTTTGACATGTACATGGGTACCTTGGTCGCGTAGTGTATCTTGTAGACCAGGCCCATTGCAAGTTGCTGTACTCTGTCGTCTACTCTAAGCCATCCTAGGTTGTCAAAGTGGGCAGGGGTGAGGTGGGTTCTAGGAGTCAGGTCAAGTAGTAGTCTGACTAGCTTGTTTTGAGATGTTTGTAATTTGTTTTTTAGTGCCCTTGAGGTGCTTTGGTACCATGAGGTGCAAGCATAGTCGTAGTACCCTTGAATGAGTGCTCCTGCTAGAGTCTTCAGGGTATTCTTGTTTACCAGAGAGGAGATCCGGTACAAGAATCGCGTTCGTTGGTTGACTTTTTTTATTACATTGGATGCCATTTTGTCACAGGAAAGATTAGCCTCTAGGATGGAACCCAGGTAGGTAATTTCATCTTTCCTTGTGACAATATTGTCACCCACTGTAACCGAGAAGCCGTCAGTCTTGCTGAGTTTGTTATTTGAACCGAAGAGAATGGACTCTGTTTTGCCCATGTGTAATGATAGTTTGTTGTCGGCGAGCCATATGCAGATTTTGCCTAGTTCCGAGCTGAGGGCTTTTTCAACCTGTAACTTGTTCTTGTCAGAGACCAGCAGGGCTGAGTCGTCCGCAAACAGGAACAAGTTGCAGTCACAAGCTGACGACATGTCATTTGCATAAATTAGGAATAGTAGCGGTCCTAGTATGCTTCCTTGTGGAACACCACAGCTCAATACATACAATTGTTAAGGGGGTGCAGACCTGAGAAATACTTTCGTCTCGTTTACATCAGGGTCCCCCAACAATTAGCATTTCAATGGTGTGTGGGGGGTTGCCAATCCAATGTGACACCTTCACAGGCTAGTCTTTCTCTGCTCTGCATCCCCTTAAACATTTTGTGTGTATTGAGCCATACTGTATTGTACCCATTCTGCAATCAGTTAAATAAAGTTTTCATTAATTCATTCTGTCCATCTGTCTCTCTCACTTGTTTAATCTTTCACTGCAACACTGGTTCTCTCGCAAAACCCCAAACGTTACAATGCCCGCTACGATTGTGCAATAAAACAATAGTTTCGTTTGAGTTTACTCAGTTTATTTGATCAGGGACAGTGCATATCAATCAACAGTTATACATTTATAAATGAATACAATTACAGAAGAAAAAACATTATTATCAAACCAGATTGGAGGAGTGTAAAGGGGATAGTAAGAGACTATGGAAAACATTGAATGAACCATTTGACATTGCAACTCATTTCAACAATTACTTTGTTTCCAAGGTAAACACAATTATAAATCAAATGTTGCCAATGAGTGGTAAGCTGTCAGACTCTGTAATTAAAAAACATATAATGTATGACAAGAAATGCCGATTTAAATTTAAATGCACAAGTCCAAATGATATTGAAAAGCTCCTCCTATCACTTAAACCAGATAAACCTTGCAGTGTTGATAATCTGAATGGAACACTGCTACAAATCTCTGCAAAATGTGTGGCTAAGCCACTATCACATATTTGATTTGTATGTTTTTTGTTTAATGCCCTTGTTTTTATGTTGAAACGTGTTGTGTGCCGTGTTGGTCAGGACTCCCTGGAAGAAGATATATTGTATCTCAATGGGACATTCCTGGATAAATAAAGGATATAAAAAAAAAATAGAAAAGAAAATAGCTGACACTTTTATCCAAAGCGACTTACAAGTTCTGTTCGACAACTTGTAACTTCTCAGTTACAGTGGGTGACAATATTGTCACAAGGAAAGATGAAATTACCTACCTGGGTTCCATCCTAGAGGCTAATCTCTCCTGTGACAAAATTATTAAACAATTATTAAACACGTTACATACAAAACTGTCTCTTCTGTTATTCAAGTGTTCTGATGGGAATGGTGTATTGTACCACACATAAAAATATGGAAAAACAATGTCCAGGCACGCACTCCAGGTTTTTCCAAATTTATTGGCAGCCTGAAATCATATCATGACGTTTCGGTGTGAAACGTTTGACCAATTACTTGACAAATGACCTGTCGACCAAGATGGTCACAAGAACAAGAAAATACAATAAAATGTAATATAACAAGCTGTATGCAATGTATATAAAGAAACAAGAGGAATTAAAATACAATTATATAGGATATAGTGTGTTTTGTCTCAAGTGCCATGCTTTCTCAAAATCCTGCAAAACTGAAGATGTCCTCCACAAAAAAACTCAACATTGTGATTGTGCAAAATACAATAAGTAAATACCCTAGAAGCAGTGGATATTGACACATTGAATGCATAACATAGGAAGGTTGTAGAAACATTAAGCCTTAGTCGCATCAATGTCAGCATCAGCATCTTGAATGGATTAAGCGACTTCTTCACAGGAAGGTGGGGACTAAGGTATGCATAGAGTGCTAACAAAATCTGGAATGTAGGTAGACCAGTGAAAAATAAAACCTTCTCATCTTTACCCACAAATGCACTTTGGTCATAGGTAGAGGACAACTGTTTCACATCAGAACGCAACTGAAGGTTTTCCGCTCTCAGATTTATAACTTCATTGGTCATAGAATAAATAAAATCACCAGTCATATCAGTTTGAGTACCTATACTGCACACATTATCACTTGCAGCAGAATCATCAGCAGCAGCTGGTATGTCCATAAGAAGCAAGGCATGGGCAGCATCCACCTTCAGTTTCTGCTGGGTACAATTCACACGCCGTTGGTATTGTGTTTCTTTAGGTGGTTGCAGAGAAGAAGGCTGTTGCTTTCCGGTCATATTTACAGATGGCACCCAATCTGGGTCATCTTTCTTGTACAGGTGACACTTTTTACCTGGAATACAATAATGAAAAATATAGCACACTTTAGACGCTACATTTTAGGAACATTTACAGAAACGGAGTCTTACACATACACTGTAGTAGGTTATGAAATGAGATAAGAATCATATCCAGCCTCATACTATTCCACTGTAAAATGATAGTCGCTGTTATTAATATTTCACATAACGTTACCTGACGTAACGTTACCATAACGTAAACTGAGTCTTACACTACTACTGTAGTAGGTTATGAAATGAGATAAGAATCATATCCAGCCTCATACTATTCCACTGTAAAATGATAGTCGCTGTTATTAATATTTCACATAACGTTACCTGACGTAACGTTACCATAACGTAAACTGAGTCTTACACTACTACTGTAGTAGGTTATGAAATGAGATAAGAATCATATCCAGCCTCATACTATTCCACTGTAAAATGATAGTCGCTGTTATTAATATTTCACATAACGTTACCTGACAAGAAACACTTTGTTTTGACACTACATTTTAGGAACATTTACAGAAACGGAGTCTTACACTGTAGTAGGTTATGAAATGAGATAAGAATCATATCCAGCCTCATACTATTCCACTGTAAAATGATAGTCGCTGTTATTAATATTTCACATAACGTTACCTGACAAGAAACACTTTGTTTTGACACTACATTTTAGGAACATTTACAGAAACGGAGTCTTACACTGTAGTAGGTTATGAAATGAGATAAGAATCATATCCAGCCTCATACTATTCCACTGTAAAATGATAGTTGCTGTTATTAATATTTCACATAACGTTACCTGACGTAACGTTACCATAACGTAAACTGAGTCTTACACTACTACTGTAGTAGGTTATGAAATGAGATAAGAATCATATCCAGCCTCATACTATTCCACTGTAAAATGATAGTCGCTGTTATTAATATTTCACATAACGTTACCTGACGTAACGTTACCATAACGTAAACTGAGTCTTACACTACTACTGTAGTAGGTTATGAAATGAGATAAGAATCATATCCAGCCTCATACTATTCCACTGTAAAATGATAGTCGCTGTTATTAATATTTCACATAACGTTACCTGACGTAACGTTACCATAACGTAAACTGAGTCTTACACTACTACTGTAGTAGGTTATGAAATGAGATAAGAATCATATCCAGCCTCATACTATTCCACTGTAAAATGATAGTCGCTGTTATTAATATTTCACATAACGTTACCTGACAAGAAACACTTTGTTTTGACACTACATTTTAGGAACATTTACAGAAACGGAGTCTTACACTGTAGTAGGTTATGAAATGAGATAAGAATCATATCCAGCCTCATACTATTCCACTGTAAAATGATAGTCGCTGTTATTAATATTTCACATAACGTTACCTGACAAGAAACACTTTGTTTTGACACTACATTTTAGGAACATTTACAGAAACGGAGTCTTACACTGTAGTAGGTTATGAAATGAGATAAGAATCATATCCAGCCTCATACTATTCCACTGTAAAATGATAGTTGCTGTTATTAATATTTCACATAACGTTACCTGACGTAACGTTACCATAACGTAAACTGAGTCTTACACTACTACTGTAGTAGGTTATGAAATGAGATAAGAATCATATCCAGCCTCATACTATTCCACTGTAAAATGATAGTCGCTGTTATTAATATTTCACATAACGTTACCTGACAAGAAACACTTTGTTTTGACACTACATTTTAGGAACATTTACAGAAACGGAGTCTTACACTGTAGTAGGTTATGAAATGAGATAAGAATCATATCCAGCCTCATACTATTCCACTGTAAAATGATAGTTGCTGTTATTAATATTTCACATAACGTTACCTGACAAGAAACACTTTGTTTTGACACTACATTTTAGGAACATTTACAGAAACGGAGTCTTACACTGTAGTAGGTTATGAAATGAGATAATAATCATATCCAGCCTCATACTATTCCACTGTAAAATGATAGTTGCTGTTATTAATATTTCACATAACGTTACCTGACGTAACGTTACCATAACGTAAACTGAGTCTTACACTACTACTGTAGTAGGTTATGAAATGAGATAAGAATCATATCCAGCCTCATACTATTCCACTGTAAAATGATAGTCGCTGTTATTAATATTTCACATAACGTTACCTGACAAGAAACACTTTGTTTTGACACTACATTTTAGGAACATTTACAGAAACGGAGTCTTACACTGTAGTAGGTTATGAAATGAGATAAGAATCATATCCAGCCTCATACTATTCCACTGTAAAATGATAGTTGCTGTTATTAATATTTCACATAACGTTACCTGACGTAACGTTACCATAACGTAAACTGAGTCTTACACTACTACTGTAGTAGGTTATGAAATGAGATAACAATCATATCCAGCCAAGAATATATTTCACATTACCTGACAAGAAATGCGCAGAACAAACTCGAATGTTGACAAGAGTCTTGCCATGGAAATCCTGGTTCAGTTTGGCCAACCACAAACGTCTCCTTTCCTGTTTGCCCTCTTCTCCTTGATTTGTGATGACAATTGGCAATCTGAAGAACTCCAAATGCGTTTCCCTATCCGACCTATTAGTACAGCCAAGAACACGGCAATAATTGACCATTTTGAGCAAAAATGAACTTGAAGAGTTGCTAGTTCGATGCAATCACGCGTTGTTTACATCCAAGTTTATCGCCAAGTAGGCCGACTTCCGGTTTGATGACGCGCCGTGAGAACACTCTTAACTCATGTACAAATGCCGATATGCCCTACTTTGTTTACTTGTTTATTGCACAATGTCGCTCTATTGGTTGGATTCTTATTATATATTATTACTATTGTATTATGCACATCGTTGCGGGCAATTTAATTTTATAAATAATAAAAAAAAATATAAATATTAGAAAGGGCTGGGAATCAAACCCCGGGCGTCGGCTTGAAAGGAATGGGGATAAACCACTAGACCACGGTAGTAGACGAAATATATCATTATAAATAGAGCCCACCTGGCACCTCCACTGCTAATTCGACAGGTCTTAACGGTTTCATTATTTTATTCAGCAACATTGCGTACACAAACTTATTGTTACCAAGAAGCATTACACTAACGCTTTCTTTTGATGAAATGAATGGACAAGAGAGCCGTACGTCGGCCATCTAATGAAGTTAGATTTGACACGTTTTAATATTATACACTTTGACTGCTGAATTGACACGTTTAACTTATTCATTCTTTAATTCAGCAACATTCATTCATGCAGTCTGTAGACATACTGTAGGACGTTGTAGCATCCTATGAATGAAGTCACCAGCTGTAATGGAATTGAATGGAACTCGAGCTTAGTCCAGCACGGAGCTCCTCCAATGAATGAACAAAAGCCGGCGCGTCGGGCAGTTGTCACCAGCTGTATGAGAGCGCCCCCGCTGGTCATTGTTAACATTAACCTCGCAAAACGGCATCATAACGGCAGGCAAACAGCTGTTCCTGGACTTTTCCCAGCTGTATCTGTAGTTCCCCTTCCTCTTGTCCAGATGTGATGCTGCTGTGTGCAGCACATGGGCTATGGCGTCCTCCGTGGACCTGTTGGGGCGATATGCAAATTGCAGAGGGTCCAGGTTGATGGGGAGGGAGGAACAGATGTAGCCCTTCACTAGCTTCTCAAAGCACTTCATGGCTATGGAGGTGAGGGCTACAGGGCGGTAGTCGTTGAGGCAAGCGGGCGTAGATTTTTTGGGTACAGGGATGATGGTGGACTTCTTCAGACAGGTGGGGATGACGGCCTGTTCCAAGGACAGGTTGAAGATGTCAGTGAATACCGGGGCCAGTTGGTCGGCACAGACTTTTAGGACGCGGCCGGGGATGCCGTCCGGTCCTGCTGCCTTCCTGATATCCACTTTTTTAAAGATCCGTCTCACCTCATGCTCTGTTACCCTGAACACTGAGTCTCCATCAGCAGACCCCCCCCCCCCCCATTGCCGTGGTTTGTAGGCTGGTGTTGTTATTCACAGCCTCAAACCTCGCATAGAAGGAGTTGAGATCATTTGCTAAGGAGATGTCACTGTTCAGTTTGAGGGGGGTTCCTTTGTAGTCTGTCATTGTTCTGAGGCCCTGCCACATGCCTCTAGAGTCAGCCTGTTCAAACTGAAGTTCAACTTTATCCCTGTAACGCCGTTTTGCCTCTATTACTGCTCTCCTGACGTTGTATCTTGCCATCTTGTGTTCTTCCATGTTGCCTGTCACCAGCCCGGTGTTGTATGCTGATGTGCGCACTTTCAGAGCCTCACGGACGGATTTGTCTACCCAGGGCTTTTGATTTGGGTAGATATTAATTTTGTATCAAAGATGTGGGTTAACTTCAGAATTTGAACTAAAATCAATATTCTTATGTGCCTGTTACCTTCTGACTGAACTTATTAAACTATATAAATGCTTTTGGTAGGTGGTTGTGACATGAGCAGGGGGGGGGGGCCTTTGTGTAGCGGTCATGGCTGTCATTTTCTAATTCTTGTAACACTAAACCTAGTCATTTTCTAACTCTTGTAACACTGTCTCTGATACTGATACTGTCTCTGTCTCTGATACTGATACTGATACTGTCTCTGATACTGATACTGTCTGATACTGATACTGTCTCTGTCTCTGATACTGATACTGTCTGATACTGATACTGTCTCTGTCTCTGATACTGATACTGTCTGATACTGATACTGTCTCTGATACTGATACTGTCTCTGATGCTGTCTCTGATACTGATACTGTCTCTGATACGGTCGCTGATACTGTCTCTGTCTCTGATACTGATACTGTCTCTGATACTGATACTGTCTCTGATACTGTCTCTGTCTCTGATACTGATACTGTCTCTGATACTGATACTGTCTCTGATACTGTCTCTGTCTCTGATACTGATACTGTCTCTGTCTCTGATACTGTCTCTGTCTCTGATACTGATACTGTCTGATACTGTCTCTGATACTGTCTCTGTCTCTGACACTGTCTCTGATACTGATACTGTCTCTGTCTCTGATACTGATACTGTCTCTGTCTCTGATACTGTCTCTGTCTCTGATACTGATACTGTCTGATACTGTCTCTGATACTGATACTGTCTCTGATACTGTCTCTGATACTGATACTGTCTCTGATACTGTCTCTGTCTCTGATACTGTCTCTGATACTGATACTGTCTCTGTCTCTGATACTGTCTCTGATACTGATACTGTCTCTGTCTCTGATACTGTCTCTGTCTCTGATATTGTCTCTGATACTGATACTGTCTCTGTCTCTGATACTGTCTCTGATACTGACTCTGTCTCTGTTACTGTCTCTGTCTCTGATACTGTCTCTGATACTGTGTCTGTCTCTGATACTGTCTCTGATACTGATACTGTCTCTGTATCTGATACTGATACTGTCTCTGATACTGATACTGTCTCTGATACTGATACTGTCTCTGATACTGTCTCTGTCTCTGTCTCTGATACTGATACTGTCTCTGATACTGTATCTGATACTGATACTGTCTCTGTCTCTGATACTGATACTGTCTCTGTCTCTGATACTGTCTCTGTCTCTGATACTGATACTGTCTGATACTGTCTCTGATACTGATACTGTCTCTGATACTGTCTCTGATACTGATACTGATACTGTCTCTGATACTGTCTCTGTCTCTGTCTCTGATACTGTCTCTGATACTGATACTGTCTCTGTCTCTGATACTGTCTCTGTCTCTGATATTGTCTCTGATACTGATACTGTCTCTGTCTCTGATACTGTCTCTGATACTGTCTCTGATACTGACTCTGTCTCTGATACTGTCTATGATTGATTGATTGATTGAACAGTTTATTAACAGATTGCAGAATGGGTACAGTACAGTACAGCTCAATACATACAATTGTTAAGGGGATGCAGACCAGAGAAAGACTTTCGTCTTGTTTACATCAGGGTCCCCCATTTTCAATTCATCATAACATATATGACATACATGACATACAGATAGACAGTACTGCTACATCTATACATTTATGACATATCAGATTTGCAAATACAGTACTGTTTGTGATACAAAAGTGTCCAGAAAAGGAGTGTATATACATTTGGCGTAGAAACTGTACATTGGAGGAGGTTGGTTGGGTGGGGTGGGGTTGGGTGGGTTGGGTGAGGGCTGTACATTGGAGGTGGGGGGGGGGGGGGGGTTGGGTAGGGGACACACACACATTTTACACTGTACATTGGAATATTGACAAAGCCTTACTTGGTAATTTACTGTACAACTAGGTTAGGACATTTGTAGGGGCCAGTTTCGAATTGCAGTCTCACGTAGGTGTTTTTTGAGAGTGTTTTTGAAAGTGGGTAGTGATTCACATTCCTTTACAGCTTTAGGTAGGGCGTTCCACATTGATGTGGCATAATTGCGAAACGTGTTTAGTCCCTTGTTTGAGCCGAATCTGGGTTTTACATGATTTGTGGAGCTCCCTCTGGTGTTGTGATCGTGGTATTCACTGACCTTTGGGAAGTATTTTGACATGTACATGGGTACCTTGGTCGCGTAGTGTATCTTGTAGACCAGGCCCATTGCAAGTTGCTGTACTCTGTCGTCTACTCTAAGCCATCCTAGGTATACTGTCTCTGTCTCTGATACTGTCTCTGATACTAATACTCTCTCTGTCTCTGTCTCTGATACTGTCTCTGTCTCTGATACTGTCTCTGATACTGTCTCTGATACTGACTCTGTCTCTGATACTGTCTCTGATACTGATACTGTCTCTGATACTGTCTCTGTCTCTGATACTGTCTCTGTCTCTGATACTGTGTCTGTCTCTGATACTGTCTCTGATACTGTGTCTGTCTCTGATACTGTCTCTGATACTGATACTGTCTCTGTATCTGATACTGATACTGTCTCTGATACTGATACTGTCTCTGATACTGTCTCTGATACTGATACTGTCTCTGTCTCTGATACTGATACTGTCTCTGATACTGTCTCTGTCTCTGATACTGATACTGTCTCTGATACTGTCTCTGATACTGTCTCTGTCTCTGATACTGTCTCTGTCTCTGATACTGTGTCTGTCTCTGATACTGTCTCTGATACTGTGTGTGTCTCTGATACTGTCTCTGATACTGTGTCTGTCTCTGATACTGTCTCTGATACTGATACTGTCTCTGTATCTGATACTGATACTGTCTCTGATACTGATACTGTCTCTGATACTGTCTCTGATACTGACACTGTCTCTGTCTCTGATACTGATACTGTCTCTGATACTGTCTCTGTCTCTGTCTCTGATACTGTCTCTGATACTGATACTGTCTCTGATACTGTCTCTGATACTGTCTCTGTCTCTGATACTGTCTCTGTCTCTGATACTGTGTCTGTCTCTGATACTGTCTCTGATACTGTGTCTGTCTCTGATACTGTCTCTGATACTGATACTGTCTCTGTCTCTGATACTGACTCTGTCTCTGATACTGTCTCTGATACTGTCTCTGTCTCTGATACTGTCTCTGATACTGATACTCTCTCTGTCTCTGTCTCTGATACTGTCTCTGTCTCTGATACTGTCTCTGATACTGTCTCTGATACTGACTCTGTCTCTGATACTGTCTCTGATACTGATACTGTCTCTGATACTGTCTCTGATACTGTCTCTGTCTCTGATATTGTCTCTGATACTGATACTGTCTCTGTCTCTGATACTGTCTCTGATACTGTCTCTGATACTGACTCTGTCTCTGATACTGTCTCTGATACTGTCTCCGTCTCTGATACTGTCTCTGATACTGATACTCTCTCTGTCTCTGTCTCTGATACTGTCTCTGTCTCTGATACTGTCTCTGATACTGTCTCTGATACTGACTCTGTCTCTGATACTGTCTCTGATACTGATACTGTCTCTGATACTGTCTCTGATACTGTCTCTGTCTCTGATACTGTCTCTGTCTCTGATACTGTGTCTGTCTCTGATACTGTCTCTGATACTGTGTCTGTCTCTGATACTATCTCTGATACTGATACTGTCTCTGTATCTGATACTGATACTGTCTCTGATACTGATACTGTCTCTGATACTGTCTCTGATACTGATACTGTCTCTGTCTCTGATACTGTCTCTGATACTGTCTCCGTCTCTGATACTGTCTCTGATACTGATACTCTCTCTGTCTCTGTCTCTGATACTGTCTCTGTCTCTGATACTGTCTCTGATACTGTCTCTGATACTGACTCTGTCTCTGATACTGTCTCTGATACTGATACTGTCTCTGATACTGTCTCTGATACTGTCTCTGTCTCTGATACTGTCTCTGTCTCTGATACTGTGTCTGTCTCTGATACTGTCTCTGATACTGTGTCTGTCTCTGATACTATCTCTGATACTGATACTGTCTCTGTATCTGATACTGATACTGTCTCTGATACTGATACTGTCTCTGATACTGTCTCTGATACTGATACTGTCTCTGTCTCTGATACTGATACTGTCTCTGATACTGTCTCTGATACTGTCTCTGTCTCTGATACTGTCTCTGTCTCTGATACTGTGTCTGTCTCTGATACTGTCTCTGATACTGTGTCTGTCTCTGATACTGTCTCTGATACTGATACTGTCTCTGATACTGTCTCTGATACTGTCTCTGTCTCTGATACTGTCTCTGTCTCTGATACTGTGTCTGTCTCTGATACTGTCTCTGATACCGTCTCTGTCTCTGATACTGTCTCTGATACTGTCTCTGATACTGATACTGTCTCTGATACCGTCTCTGTCTCTGATACTGTCTCTGATACTGTCTCTGATACTGTCTCTGATACTGATACTGTCTCTGATACTGATATATTTACATTTACATTTAGTCATTTAGCTGACGCTTTTATCCAAAGTGACTTACACGTTTTGTACAACAAGTCATCAGGAAGGGCACAACTCTATCAGCTGAGTAACAATGTTCATCAAAGTGTTGAGTGCTACAGTGTAGGTTAGTATATTAGGACAAGTGCATGACAGCGCTTTTCCATACGAAAACAGCGGAGATGAATTGTTTGGTTTATAGAAAAGTGTTACGATTAGGCATGACAGAAGAACCCAATATGCGGATTGACAGGAGAGCCGGAAACTGCGGAATGACAGGAGGAAGGAGACGGTGGTTGCTCTTCTCAATGTGGTGTTCTTTTAATATCAGAACTCAGGAGCAAGGCAGGGATATATACAAAACAAAAGGCACAGCAGCGCTGGCGCTAATTATAAACACGGACTGAGATATGAAAACAAAGATGAACAAAACAGAAAACGTTAGGTTATGAATATAACCAAGTTCTGTTAACACTAGTGGACGCTCTGCGTCTGTTGCATATATCTCGCTTCAGCATATATACACTGAATAATTTCACAAATGTACCTTTAAATGCCAGCATTCATCTGGCCACACCCCCATCCGCTTACCTATATAAGCAGGGATGGTGCCACACACTCATCTCCTTCCCAACAAATTTCACCACAATGAAAAATCAAGGGCCGCAGCGGCGTCTAGACGCAGAGCGTCCACTAGTGTTAACAGAACTTGGTTATATTCATAACCTAACGTTCTGTATCACACTAGCTCCCGCTCTGCGTCTGTTGCATAATAGGAGCTGAGCGGGAGCTAGAAGCTCGACAAATACACCCCGCTGAGGCCCCCCACAGCCATCAGATCAGGGAGGGCCGAGCCCCCCCGACCCACCCTAATGGAGGGCACCCCCCCTATTGGTGGCTTCACGGGAGGGCGACGGACCCGGCCGTGCGAAGAGGCACTCAAGCAACTCAACGCACAGGGTGAGCAGACCGTGGCTTGACCCCACGACTACACACACGCACAACCCGCATGCCACCCGGGAACGAACGGAGGAAACAACCTCGTTACTGCCCCCAGAATCACGGGGTCAAGGGCAAACCCAACCCCGTGGCAAGGCCGCAGCAGCGGAGCGCGAAGGAAGACCCAGACCCACCAAAGGGACTGGACCCCCTGGAACGGGGGCCCGGAGAAGTCCATGATGCCAGCATCAAGACCCCACCAGGTGGGCACTTAGTGACCCCGCCCCCCACATCGCCAGTGTATTCGGACAAAGGCCCCTCAGCCGAGCGGGCCCTGTCCCCCCAATAGTACACCGCCTGGCACACTGACCCTGCAGAACAGGCAGTCAGCATGGCCGTAAGCACACAAAAAAGGTTAACCAACGGAAGCAGGCAGCGCACCGGGGAAAAACCAGGCAACAGGCTGTTAACCCTAGCCTGGAGACTGCGGACGAGACAGGCGCCAGAGGGGACAGCTGAACACAGCCGCCCCGGCGGAAGGGGCGTATGCTGGCGTTGTTGTATGACCAAGCCTCCATTTAAAAACCCCCACCCAGAGGGGTTGAGGCAGAGAAGGCTGACACGATTGGCAGACGTCATGAACGTGCAGGGGCACCCTCAACCGGTGAACCCGGGAGTTGACACTGCTCCAACACACCAGGGAATCAACCACCTTGGTGTTACCCAATGCGGTGGTTGTTCCTATAACCCCTCAAGAAAAAACTCCAAAACACACCTGCGGGTATACACCGGCTATACCGCAGTACAAGTGTTTCAGTTTTCAAAAAGGGTTAACCCAGGCCTACGGGTCGACGAAACATTACTTCGGACCGGGCCTGGCGATACGGGAAGCACAGGGTTACCAGAGGAGGTCAAAGACCACCCCAACAGGCCCCTCTTCGCCATGCGTGAGAGAGGAGCGAAAAATAATGGAGAACCCGCCCCTAAGCACACCGTACTTGGTATTCCCAGACGGTCTCCCAACCAAGTACTAACCAGGACCAACCTGTGTAGCGGCCGAGATCCGACGAGATCGAGCGTGTACAGGTTGGCATGGCCGTAAGCCATTACGACAGTGCTGAGTAAAAACGTACCCAACCAGGGTCTCCATAGTGCTTAACCCTGTGACACCCGGACCGACCTGGCATTTTTCCCCCTGAAAAAAGCCCAAGTCCCTCAGGATACCAGAACAGCAGATATGCATCCCCGGCGGACAACGGATTCAACTGAACCGGACCAGCGTGACCAGAACCAGTCCCGTGCCCTAACCACGCCGCCACCTACCAGGAGAAAGGGCAGATATGCGTGTTGATCTTAACATGAAAAGAAGGCGCCACCCAGACGTTCGGGCGAACCGCGCCCGGTGGCCCACCCCCAGGGCGTGAGACCCCTCTACATATGTTCAGATCCATTCCGTCATCATCCCCCAGACATGAACGAGAATCCGTCGACAACCAACCCAGGTCGTGGGATGTGGTCGTCGGAAGAGGAAAAACCTCCATCTCAGTTGCTCTATAAAAACGCCGTTTTAACCTCAAGCAACCAAGGCGTGCCAGTCAGTCGCCTGTTTACAGCGAGCTAGCACTATACGTGCGTCGGGACACACCCCCATCAATGAACAGGCTATTTAGACCTGTCATTGAATCCCCAAGGCGCCCAGGGGAACGACAAGAGGGGTGTGATGCTTCCTAACTCCAACACTTTTTGAATAGAAAAGAAGAAAGCACCAACAGTATGTATCCCAGTCTACACAGCCGGGGGTAAAACATTTTCACATTTTTACCTCCCACCACCCTCCCATAGGAAGGAAACGGGAATCCCCAGAGAGACTTCCCACGCGAGCTGTACAGATTGAAAAGAATATATTGCACCTTGAGCCATGTAAAAAATTGGTTTTAGGGCTCTCCGGGGAAGAGGCACTGAACCCATACACACTTAATAATCGAATTGAATCGAATACATACACAATAGAATAGGACACCTTCTAGAGGGTCCACTCACTTTGACAATCTGAGGAGGAAGGCTCTGTACTCTGATGGAGGCTCCCTCACATGGAAGGAGGAGTCCGAACTCACAGAAGGCCCGAATAGGTGCTTGGTGAGGAGGAGCCCTGACCACCCCCCCGAAACAGATCCATCACATGGACCTGAACAGCACACGGAAGTCCTACCAACAGAGACGCGCACGGTGACGTACTCTATGGCGGGGGAATTTCTGCGGTGCACACGCCCAATATTCCAGGCCGTGGGACCAGGAAACTCCCTCCCCCACCCCCCACCCCCCCACCCCGTAATGTGCCGAACCGCAACCTGACAGGAACCTTGAAGGACAGGGGGTGTACCCCTGACCGACAGAAACAAGGGGGAGAGGAAAGGTTACCAGTTCACCCCTTTACGACCCCACACCCATGATACGATGTAATGACAAAAAGAGAATATGACACAGTCATAGTCAGCTCTATGAAGCGTTTGACAGCTTCACACAGCGCATGAGCTAACCTGCTATCTGATTTTTACTAAGGAAAAAACACAGAATAGAGAGGGCTCTCTAAGAGCCCCGGTCCAACATACACATGTGCTTCTGTGGCCAGTCCAACCCAGTTGTAGGTCACATGACACACACAACCCATCATCACCTACAAAAAATGGCAAAAACACTCTACAGAGGAACGCCGTTTTTCATAATGAGAGAATACATAATTCTCGATTAGTATCGGCCACAGGCCTTGCTAAGCACACACGACAGCGACCAAACAATCTTCTCTTTTAGGAAAATAAAGTTTCTCCAGCAGTCATAGCACAACCTCAGCAATCAAGCTAAGGGTTACATCGCATCCCTACCACACAAAGACACAAATGTAGTGCAACAACATGTCTGATAGGAGGATGAAGAAGTCCCCAGGGAACCGTGGGGAAAAACACAATCCCCCTACTTTACCCTTGATACGGCCAGTTAAAACAGGAAAACCTGTTAATATGTGAACACACTGTTCATTGTCATCACAGGCTGAGAAAAGAATATTCTTTCACTCATTTGTCACTAAGCATAGCTTCATAGGTTAGTTACCTTAGTTGTGAGTACACGGTACATAACAACACACATGATGTTTCTCACATAACAACCAGATCATTTTCACATCCCGATTTGCACGGAGAAGCTAACTGCCAGTGACAAAGACAGTTCACACATAACTCGCGTCGTATCCTAAATGCATTGCAGCAACACACGTTTTGGGAAAACATCGTTATTCACAAAACATTTAGAAAGGTAAAGCCAGAAGACGTGTTATAAGGTCTGGCCAAACCTTGTCCTACCCGGAACGTAGATCAGCGAAGTGCAGTCTCAAGACCCCGTAGAAAACACAGCCATTCCTGTGTTGTTCGAACTGGGCAGCGCCGCTGCTCCAACCAGTCGCTACAGTCCTCTTTGTTGACGCAATCCCCGTCCTGGCTCAGGGCAGGGTCGACGAACATCCCCTGTCAAAGATGACGTCGTAGTCAAGAGTGTAAAACATGTTATAATCAAAGCACGTTCAACAGAGTAGCATTAAGCTAACGGCCGCCCCAACCGTCGGTCGCTACCGCCCCTGCTCGCGAGACGCCGAGCGAACGGCGCACGCGACCAGAGGGAAGCTCGCGGCGGCGCGCGAGGAGCCGGAGCTACCCCGCGCTGGCCTTGTCCGATAGCAGCAAGCTAACGTTTCCTAGTGATCACAACCGGCTAGCGCCGCAGCTAACAGCTGACTGGCTAACAGTAGGCCCAACCTCTGTAGGCCACGCAGTGATCCCAGCAGGCTAACACCGCAGCTAACAGCTGACTGGCTAACCGTAAGCTAAGCAGCTATCACCTGAACTTGTACACAATGATATAACACTCACCCAGACAGGCCGCCGTTCTGAAACCCTCCTCACTTTTTAAGAGAAAAGAGAAACAAGATGTCAACACAGCTTTACAACGGTGATTTTACCAACACCCGACGGAATCAGCACAATACCAAACTGGCTTGTGTAGCTGACTTGAACATGGATCTTCCGCTATCGAACATCCATGCACATATCTCCTCGTGAAGGAATACTCTCATTTGGATATGAAAGAAGGGGCTTAACACGGGACAGAGAGATATTCACTCGTCCAGAAAACACAGGGATCACCAGTGTTAATGGTCGCGGCCCACTAGTTAAACTAAAATGGCTTCAGACCAAGGTCTTCTGTCGCCTAGGAGACTGAACAAAGGACCCTAGCCTGGGGCCGGTTTTCATAACATTATCAATTAGCCCCCATAGCACTAACAGACAAGTGGAGCCTGCCAGCAAACAGTACTCACCCAACCTGAAAACCCACTGCTTCTCACAACAGCGGCGCGTCCACAGTTCAGCTGTGCCCTGAAAGGTTTCACCCCAACCAACACAGCAAGGAACTGCAGTTGAGAGGCATGCAGCGGCGTGCTCCCAATACGAAAACCGGTGGAGGATTTTAGAATGATCATCATCTTCCAGACACTCCAGTACGAAGACAATATCGCCGTATTTTCTCGAAAATAGTGAGAGAGAAAATAAAGATATGATGTCAACGTATCTCCTTGTGCTTCCTTTCCTCGTAAACATTGCTTTTCCAGCCAATATTTTTCTCCACGTCAAGTGGGCATATAGCAACACGTTGCTTGTGATGAAATTTGAGAAGGAGATGAGTGTGTGGCACCATCCCTGCTTATATAGGTAAGCGGATGGGGGTGTGGCCAGATGAATGCTGGCATTTAAAGGTACATTTGTGAAATTATTCAGTGTATATATGCTGAAGCGAGATATATGCAACAGACGCAGAGCGGGAGCTAGTGTGATACAGAACTAATAAAACTTACTAAGACTTAACAACAGCAGGGCAAGGCAGACGACAGCAATGTACAAACAGGAACGGGAACACGGAGGTATGACGCCACACAGGAAGTGGGAACAGGACACCCTAATATACCCAGACTAATTACAATGATTACTAATGATAAACAGCTGGGGGAAGAAGGCACTAGAACTAATACAATACAACAATACTGGAACAAGGACTAGGCTAAATACAAAAACACAGAATAAGAATGCCAACACAGAAAACACCTAAACAGACAACACTTGTAACATAGACACTAATTGCCACAGTAGAATGTTATTAATGTGACCAAGCAAGATCAATGTTGACTGCATCGTCTGCAGGTGACTGCTAGATGGCTGTATGACACAAATGTCAACTCTTTGCCTGGGGCATTCTCTCTCCCAGACATGAGCTGGTCTGGGAGCGTGACAGAAAAGGGTATTTATTGTCGTTTACTTGAAGCTTTGTTTAGCTTTGTTTTGGATGGGTTCTTACCAGACGACGTGGATGTGTGCTGGCTTATTCCCGTTGCATGGTGTCCTGTTTCCAAATTTCGAAAGTTTCCAAATCCGTATCGCTTGCGACGGTCGAAAACCGTCTGGGCTGCGTGCCTTGCATTCCAGTATCTTGTTTTTTACTAGAGCACCAGTTCCATTGATAAAGTGATTTCACACACTCAGGTGCTGTAATCACCGGTTCAAAATGGGCTGGACCAGACATTAGGGCTGGGCGATATGGCCTAAATATGATATCACGATATTTTCTGACCTTTCGGCGATACACGATACGCATCACGATGTTTTTCTTTTTTTTCCCCCAAACAATTCATTATGAGGCTTACCAAGACAGTATTTGAGTTTGCAAGCTAACATTAAAGACAAAATAAAATACCCATGCATTTAGCATTTTTATATTATATATTAGATTTAGATTATTGGATTATTAGATTATATATTGCATATATTTAGCAATGAGATATTATATGATTTAGATACGAAATATGATGAATTGAAAATGGGGGACCCTGATGTAAACAAGACGAACGTCTTTCTCTGGTCTGCATCCTCCAGTCCACTGTTGACTGTTGTTGTATTGAGCTGTACTGTATTGTACCTATGCTGCAATCTGTTAATAACGTTTATATTCATTCAGTCGGCAAACAGAATCATTTTGATTGACAGTCGCGTCTGCCAATTACGTCACATCGCTTGCACCCGCCCTGCTGTTCTTAGCACCAATCGGCAAGCACGTATTAATTTTTTACTTCCGCTATTGGAGAGCTCAATGAAAACAACAATGGCAGCGGTAGCTCGCCGCGGCCGACTTTTACCTTTTAGCTCTGCAGAATGACTAAACGACTGGAGGCATAATGATTTTACTGCAACGGATGTTATAATAAAAGCATTTCCATACATCTGTCTGATTGAAAATGTTATTAACAGACCGCAGAATGGGCACAACGGAGTCAGCACGGGCTGAGATATGAACGGCTAATGCTTGCTATATCTAGGTCGACCTCGGTCGTTGCTATGTAAATACGCTGATGTTATTGAAAGTGTAACTATATAACGTCAATGCCACAAAACGAATGCCTTTGTTATCATAAGTAGTAACTTTTGATGCAATAGTGTGTGTGTGGGGCGGCGCTGTTCAAAAGTGTCAACGTGTGGACCAGATTGACGCAACACAAGCCTCTTGGGCAAAACATCACGATATCCACGATACGTTTAAAAAGTGTATCGTTAATGAACTGTACCCGATATTTATATAATATCGTCATATCGCCCAGCCCTACCAGACATGCCTCCACGTTGTCGAAGCAACACGGATCCAAATCATAACAAATAAAAGATGTTATCAATCAAGTTAATTGGACACACACACGCACATATGCACACACACACACACACTGCTTTAACATGGAACTTAATTTTCTTTTTTCATAAGTCCGTTCGTGAATGAGGACCAATGTCTGCACCATTCAGTTCTTCACACTGTATAGTGATGTTCAATCTGTGTCTGTGTCCAGCTATTTAATTTCCCTTTAAGTGTATGTGTATTAATTATGTGTTAATTATTAATGAAGCCTTCGGGCTGAAACCAATTCACATCAGTAAATTACATGTCAGCAGCTGCAACAGTGACTCAAACAGTTGCAGTGTGCGGTTATTTTTACGGTTATATTTATGGCGAGTGATGTTTTCAAATGAAAGAAATATATGAAGGCCATCAGTATGGGTGTAGTGTAAATTCATAGTAAGGACATATAATATTACAATATTATTATATAGTTTTGATGGTATTTAGTTTTCCAGTACAAATTGTCATTAGAAACGTGTATATGTCAATCCTCATCATACAATTTACATTACAATATCCATTGTACATTCTTTATGATATTGAAGCTATGTACAAAAGACCCAATCACACCAAGACAGACTGGTGCTTTATGTACAGTTTATTTTAGACTATGTAGACCCAATCACACCAAGAAAGACTGGTGCTTTATCTACAGTATAAGCTGCCCCTTGGCTACTGGCAGCTAGGGTGCTCGCTGGCTACCGTCCGCAAAAATCAATGGTTCACCTGAATATGTCAGTATCCCAGCATCCTTTCATCCCCCTCTCTCGCTTCCTCTCCCACATTCTGATTGAACATGGAGAGCCGAGCACGGACGTTTGTTTTATTTCATTTTCTTTTTTTTTCTTTTTTTGTGATTGGGCCAAATTTTCTGCTCCAGTTTTTTCAGGCATCTCTCTCTCTCCGCTCGGCTCTCTGTGTGCATCCATGATTTAGTGAGTAAAACAGACGCATCTCAAACCAGCCAGCTGGACGAGAGAGAGAGAGAGAGAGAGAGAGAGAGAGAGAGAGAGAGAGAGAGAGAGAGAGAGAGAGAGAGAGAGAGAGAGAGAGAGAGAGAGAGAGAGAGAGAGCGCTTACGTAATAGACCCATGTACTGTTACATTCATGTAGGAGAGAGAGGGCAGTGAGTTCACCTGAATGGAAGCCAGTGCTGTTGTTGGAACAGAGCGTTTTTCTTTGCAGCAGCAGGGTCATTATACGAAAGCTTGCCATTTTGTGTCCCTCGAACAAAACTCCTCTGTCAATTTTAATAAAAAAAGAATGAACAATAAAACATTTCATAATTTAGATTCCTGATGTGTCATCACTGTCATGTAACATAAAAACAAATAAAATGTATTTTGCTTTTTGTTTTTAAAATAATTTTAAACACTTTTGTGCGAAGCATCTTGCAAAAAAATGAAAAATGACCTGTCCCTCAGTAAGATTGTTCTACTTCCACTAGCTATTAAGGGCAAAAAATCCAAACTAGAACATAAAAAACTTAAACCTATATCAAGGCACAAGTGTTGTTTCACTACGCATGAATGCATTTTTTTTTAAATATGTTGCAAATGTGTACAAAAAACTTCTTTTTAGTTGTGTCCCCATGTTGTTGTCAACCCTGTTGTCAACCCTGTTACACCCCTTCAGAGATAATGGACTGTTTTGAAATTTACATATAGCCCAGGAACTGACATCATCTTCCTTTTCTAAAGATGGTGGAGAAAAGACAAGTAAGTGTGCTCCTCTTTTCATGCATTTTCTTCGAGTTATGTGATGTCCAACAGAGGGGGACGAGCTTGTTGCGTCAGAACTGTTACCATAAATGCGCATGTTAAAAAGTTATTTGTTTGAAATTGTGAATATACATATTTAACATCATTATTTCCTCTCATGAATGCACACCATGTGGTGTCAAGACCATTAGCATATGGCTAGTAATGGCTGCTAGTTGCCTTTTTCGTCAGCCCTGATACCATCAGCCCTGTTACTTTTCAATGGGTAACAGGGTTGATTGAATGGTAACAGGGCTGACAAAAGTATATGCTTTTGTGTGTACATGAAAATATAGTTCCCTTACCAATAGTAAGAGGTTACAGCCAATGTTAAAGTGACTTTTGTATTTGTATTTTATATGATTTTCTTAGGATGACTATCTGCAGTGGAGAAAGGGAGGGTGTCAGCCCTGTTAATTGTACAATATTCTGATGTAATTTAAGAAAATAAAATAAAAATGTAAAACAAACTCATTTTATATGTTAAGTAATAGAAACCAGTGGCTCCCTTAAGAAAATGGGATATTATTATTTTGCTTTCATAACTTTTTCTTAAATCAAAGATGCTGTGAAAGGGTCCATTGTGAATGGGCATATTTATTCATGGGAAAAAAAGTTAACTCGTCAATATTCTAACTCTACAAACACACTATTGTAACAAGGGGCTTTTATCTTTCATATGATATCATAATTATTCTAAATATGTATTTATAACCTTTTCAAACAGTAATTGATATGTAGTAACAGGGCTGACGAAAAACAAATATGCATGTTGTTTAAATGTGAAAACAATTAAAAATATAATAGCCTGAGATGGCACGGTACATTTGTCTGAGAGATAAGAATCCACTTAATAAAAAAAAATTATCCAAAACTTTTAAAACAATACTTTCAAAATCAAACATTAAAAAGTGAAAATGGCAAGCTTTCGTAGAATGACCCAGCAACATATATTACGTCGGCCGTTTCCATCAGATTTACAGTCAGGCTACTTTGTATTCCGTTAAGTGGTTCACAAACTACTGCTTGACCTTACTCCTAGAACCCACCTCACCCCTGCCCACTTTGACAACCTAGGATGGCTTAGAGTAGACGACAGAGTACAGCAACTTGCAATGGGCCTGGTCTACAAGATACACTACACGACCAAGGTACCCATGTACATGTCAAAATACTTCCCAAAGGTCAGTGAATACCACGATCACAACACCAGAGGGAGCTCCACAAATCATGTTAAACCAAGATTCGGCTCAAATAAGGGACTAAACACGTTTCGCAATTATGCCACATCAATGTGGAACGCCCTACCCAAAGCTGTAAAGGAATGTGGATCACTACCCACTTTCAAAACCTCTCTCAAGGGACACCTACGGGAGACTGCAATTCAAAACTGGCCCCTGTAAATATCCTAACCCAACCCCCTCCAATGTACAGTCATTTACCTAGTATGGTTTTGTCAATAGTCCAATGTACAATTTTGCTTGTTTGTACAGTGTCCCCCCCCCCTCAATTGTACAGTTTTGCTTGTTTATACAGTGTCCCCCCCCCCCCCCCCCCCACCTCCAATGTAAATTACCCAGTATGGTTGTCAATATCCCAATGTACCCCACCCCCCCCACCCAACCTCCTCCAATGTACAGTTTCTACGTCAAATGTATATACTCCCTTTTCTTGACTCCTTCTGTATCACAAACAGTACTGTATTTGCAAATCTGGTATGTCATAAATGTATAGATGTAGCAGTATACTGACTATCTGTATGTCAAGTATGTCATATATGTCCTGATGAATTGAAAATGGGGGACCCTGATGTAAACAAGACAAAAGTCTTTCTCTGGTCTGCATCCCCTTAACAATTGTGTGTATTGAGCTGTACTGTATTGTACCCATTCTGCAATCTGTTAATAAAGTTTTCAATCAATCAATCAATCAATCAATCAATCAATCAATCAATCAATCAATCAATCAATGCAAGAGTTAAACACAATACTAACCCAGTGAGTCACATGCTCTGTGCTACTGCAATGGTTGTACTAATATTGACACATGCACTTATTTGTGTTTTTTTAACCAAATGAGATATACATGTGAGTTTGAGAGAAAACACTTGTATGCACACATGCATATGCATATGCACACACACATACACACCACACGAAAATGGGGGTACTGTAGCATCTGTAGCATCATTTTATTGCACTGTCAAAAAAATTAGATTTTATATTTCTGCACTTTATGCGCTCATTTCATGTCTATTCTATTCTACTACTTATCGTACTGCACTATTGCACTATTTTACTCTGTCTATTCTATCTTACTCTTTTTTATTATTGTCTATTTTTAAAACTGAATCAAACCATAAACAAGGTGGCCTGTTGGGATGTTAGATCCTAATGTGAGAAACTGTGATTTTATATGTCTGCACTTCATGTGCTAATTTTGTCTTTTTTCTGCTGTAAAGCACTTTGAGCTGCAATTTCTGTATGAAAGGTGCTATACAATAAAGTTTATTATTATTATTATTATTATTATTATTATTATTATTATTATTATTATTATTATTATTATTATTATTATTATTATTATTATTATTATTATTATTATTATTATTATTATTATTTTTTTTTTTTTTTTTTTTTTTTTTTATTATTATTATTATTATTATTATTATTATTATTATTATTATTATTATTATTATTATTATTATTATTATTATTATTATTATTATTATTATTATTATTATTATTATTATTATTATTATTATTATTATTATTATTATTATTATTATTATTATTATTATTATTATTATTATTATTATTATTATTATCTGGGTACATGGATGGACCTTCTAAGGCAAATCAATGGATGGATATACTGTATATATACTCTCTGTCATCTCGGAGTCAATACTGAGTAGGTGGATTCTGGTGTGATTGGAGCAGAGCGATTGTGAGCCAAGTCTCTGTCAACCCCTCCCTCCCCCCTATCCCTGCTGAGTGGAGTGGACATCATGGAACCAGCATGGAAGCTACAGGGTACAGCCATGGTACACGCAGTACTAATATACTCATCCATGGTACACGCAGTACTAATATACTCATCCATGGTACACACAGTACTAATATACTCATCCATGGTACACACAGAGTACTAATATACTCATCCATGGTACATGCAGTACTCATATACTCATCCATGGTACACGCAGTACTAATATACTCATCCATGGTACACGCAGTACTAATATACTCATCCATGGTACACACAGTACTAATATACTCATCCATGGTACACACAGAGTACTAATATACTCATCCATGGTACATGCAGTACTCATATACTCATCCATGGTACACACAGTACTAATATACTCATCCATGGTACACACAGTACTAATATACTCATCCATGGTACACACAGTACTAATATACTCATCCATGGTACATGCAGTACTCATATACTCATCCATGGTACATGCAGTACTAATATACTCATCCATGGCACATGCAGTACTATTATACTCATCCATGGTACACACAGTACTAATATACTCATCCATGGTAATATACTCATCCATGGTACACACAGTACTAATATACTCATCCATGGTAATATACTCATCCATGGTACATGCAGTACTAATATACTCATCCATGGTACATGCAGTACTAATATACTCATCCATGGTACACACAGTACTAATATACTCATCCATGGTACATGCAGTACTAATATACTCATCCATGGTACATGCAGTACTAATATACTCATCCATGGTACATGCAGTACTAATATACTCATCCATGGTACACACAGTACTAATATACTCATCCATGGTACATGCAGTACTAATATACTCATCCATGGTACACACAGTACTAATATACTCATCCATGGTAATATACTCATCCATGGTACACACAGTACTAATACTCATCCATGGTAATATACTCATCCATGGTACACACAGTACTAATATACTCATCCATGGTACACACAGTACTAATATACTCATCCATGGTACATGCAGTACTCATATACTCATCCATGGTACACACAGTACTAATATACTCATCCATGGTACACACAGTACTAATATACTCATCCATGGTACATGCAGTACTCATATACTCATCCATGGTACACGCAGTACTAATACACTCGCTGGTAGCCAAAGTGGTACAAATATGTGGGGACATATTATGGAAATAGGTTTTTGCCTAGTCTTTGCATGGATTTGGCAGTCTAAAATGTTACTTAGGCGCTGGGGGGAAATTACATATGTACTCCTTGCCATTTTGCTCCTAAAGGAACACGCCAACATTTTGGGAAATTTGCTTATCGTCTTCTCCAGAGAGAGACAAGAAGATAAATACCAGTTTCCTCTCTATGCGTTCAGATCTGGCTGCACGTTAGCCTAGCTTAGCACAATGAATGGAAGCAGACATGGCCGGTTAGCCTAGGCATTGTCCAACTAACACCGGCCATGTCTGCTTCCATTCATTGTGTTAAGCTAGGCTGCTAGGGTAACATGAAGCCAGATAGTTTTCTACTGAACGCACAGAGAGGAAACTGGTATCTATCTATCTTCTTGTCTCTCTCTGGAGAAGACGGTAAGCTAATTTCCCAAAATGTCGGAGTGTTCCTTTAAGAATGGCTTCCCCTCAATTATGTCACAATGGGAACACAAGCAATTAATTAGCTTTGATTAATCGGTTCGCTGTGCTTTTTGGGGCCAGGAACACTGCCTACCTAATGCACTGCCCTGTTTGTAAAATATCTTTACTATCATGTGTGCGGTAACCAGACATGGAAGGCTATTGCCCCCAGCTGTTTGTACCATTTCAGACCTATGTGGTTCCTTTGTTTAGGAGAATGTACATACACAAGATTAAACACACCTGCATATTCTGCCTGGTTCTTCTTTCTTCATCCCCGGAGAACGCCCTCCCCTGCAGACTGCTGAGTTAGCAAGTGCACTACGATTGATTACTCAACAGTGTGGTTTGCTTATATATGTATGCAAGCATGCAGTGGTGGAAGAAGTACATGGTTCCTTTACTTAAGTAAAAGTAGAAATACCCAGATAAATGAGTACTCTGGTAAAAGTAAAAGTCCTCCATTCAAATTGTACTTAAGTAAAAGTAGAGAAGTATTTGCAATTGAATGTACTTAAGTATCTAAAGTAAAAGTATGCATTCTATGTGACGTTTTGTGTAAACCTCCACCCACTGATGTCTAAAAGTTAATGTTAAAGTGGTACATGGTCCAGTTATGCTGCCCTGATTAAAGGTTAATGTTAAAGTGGTACATGATCCAGTTAGGTTGCCCTGATTGAAGGTTAATGTTAAAGTGGTACATGGTCCAGTTATGCTGCCCTGATTAAAGGTTAATGTTAAGGTGGTACATGGTCCAGTTATGCTGCCCTGATTACGTCCCCTTGAAGTTGTCAGGCTTCAGATTTGAAAGTACATAATCTTCATATATTTTTGCCATGTTTTCTATGCAAAATCTTTGTATTCAAAGTAACTAGTAACTGATGGGTTCAGATAAATGTAGTGAAGTAAAAAGTACAAGTAGTTAAGTACAGTACTTGAGTAAAAATACTTACTCAAATACTTACTTTTCACCACTGCAAGCACTATGTGTGCTTACTATTGCACTATAGTCATATAGATCCACTTTACATTAAAACAACACACCAACATCATGGGAAATGCTCTTACCGTCTTCTCCATATTCAGACAAGAAGATAGATACCAATTTCTTCTCTGTGCGTTCAGTAGAAAGATATCCGGCTGCAAGCTAGCCCAGCTTAGCACCATGAATCAAAGTGGATACGGACCACTAGCCTACCACTAGCCTCAAGAGAGAGGTGTTTTTGGCCAATAGCTAGGCTAGCTGGTCCGTATCTGCAGGATGTGTCATTGGGGAAACACCTGTGTATCTAACATACGTCACTCCTCAGGAAGTCCAGTATGGTTGGACATTGTCTTAATAAATAATTTTGGGGAGCATTCTGACAGCGTTACCCATTATTCTCTCCTGTGCCCTGTAGGTGTTCTTGGAAGTGCATGGCATAACTACTCTTTCTGATTACTTCAGAATGCAGTCTGTGAGCTGAAGCAAACTTAATCAGATAAGCAGAGCCTCCTTAGGGACGAAACATTAGACCACACGTCTCACTTCTTCCTCCCGGTTCCTTCCCCAAACGCACACTTTCCGTGGCAGTTCATCAGTCACGCCTACCTGCCCGGCTCTCTCTCCTCAGTGATGTTATATCCTCACTCTATCATTTTGTAATCTTCCGCTCTACCGCGGCACGGTGGCGTAGTGGTAACACTGTCGCCTCACAGCAAGAAGGTCCAGGGTTCGATTCTGGCTTGGGGACCAGGTTTCCGCGATGCCAGGTGCCCAGGTGGGTGATCTCCCAGGCCTTTCTGTGTGGAGTTTGCATGTTCTTCCCATGCTTGCAAGGGTCCCCCCCCCCGATAAGATAAACCCAATGGAAAAACATGCACAACAACAGATCGCTAATGATGTCGCGTCCGTGACGAAGACGTGCAGGAGCACTTGGATGGTCCCCGGGCGCGGCTCACGCCACAGCCCTCGTCTGCTCCCGGCTGCCCTTGGGGGGAAGGACGATGGGATGGGTTAAGCGCAAAGGAGTATCGCATCGGCGATCCTAAAAGACAATGCATGCGTGTGTGTTCCGGTGTGTGTGTGTTAAAAACTAACCACTGTGTGTGCCGCTAAAACATTGAGTGTCGTTGCATGCCGAATAAAGACCTCTGCGACAGGTCCTGCATTATTATTATTATTATTATGCTCTCACCCTGTAGCTGCTTGTATGGTACGAACAGCTGGGGGCGTTAGCCTTTAAAGGGGAGATATTATGTATCTTCAACAACTCTATATGACCTCCTTGAATTATTTTTGCAAAGAAATGTTCCCGAATTTTCCCAAGGGGATCAATAAAAAAAGGAATATCTTATCTCATCTTATCTTATCATATTCATGTCATGCATAATTTCAGTGTTTCCGTGGTGCCAGGCCGTTGTATAAATAACTGACCATGGTACTGCCATGGTAAAAGTTATTATATCGTCATGATACTACTTTTGTACCTAAATAATGGCATGATGCAATTTTAAAGCTTTAATTTACTGTAACCTAGGAGAAATCAGCAAAAGTAAGTTTACCTGCCCAGCAGATAGAACAAGCTTTGCATCACTTTTCAAGCCCATGCACGCACAACAAAGGTTTCCCACAGACTTCCGGAGGTGCTAGCAGCTTTAAGCTGAATTTCCCCCTGAAACATTATACAAAATACTTCTCAGCCTCTGATTGGAAGGCGGTCGATTGCTCGCTGTGTGTACGTTTTGACGAGGAATGCAATGGTTGTTACATTTTTTTTCTTCTGATACGAGACATACGACCCTGGGAACACCACTTGGCGGGCTATAATACATATGATTGGTTGCTGTTGGAGGGAGCTGATGTTTTTGACCAATCAGATGTTTTTGACCTGCCGAGTGGGTGTTCCCAGGGTCGCATCGGAAGACTAAGATCACCTGAAGATCCGAGGCTGGGAATTCTTTTTAAAATTATTATTATTATTATAATTTTGTTTTAATTCAGCTTAACCCTTTCACTGCCACACGACAGAAGGTTAAACCTTTACTATCACACAACCGACGGCAGAGCTAATGATGCTAATGATGGAGCATCGCCGTCGGTTGTGTGATAGTAAAGGGCTAACCTTCTGTATTGTCACAGTGAAAGGGTTAAAGCCCTTGTGTCGTGTGGCAGTGAAAGGGTTCTGTGTCATACTAGCTCCCGCTCAGCGTCATATTGCATATATCTCGCTTCAGCGTATATACACTGAATAAATTTCAAAATGTACCTTTAAATGCCAGCATTCATCTGGCCACACCCCCATCCGCTTACCTACATAAGCAGGGGTGGTGCCACACACTCATCTCCTTCTCAAATTTCATCACAAGCAACGTGTTGCTCATATGCCCACTTGACGTGGAGAAAAATATTTACTCTGAGGAAAGGAAGAACAAGGAGATACGTTGAGATCATATCTTTATTTTCTCTCTCACTATTTTCGAGAAAATACGGCGATATTGTCTTCGTCACTGGAGTGTCTGGAAGATGGTGATCATTCTAAAATCCTCCACCGGTTTTCGTATTGGGAGCACGCCGCTGCATGCCTCTCAACTGCAGTTCCTTGCTGTGGCTGGTTGCGGTAAAACCTTTCAGGACACAGCTGAACTGTAGGAGGAGCCGCTGTTGTGAGAAGCGGTGGGTTCCAGGTTGGTGAGTAATGTTTTGCTTGCGGCTCCACTTGTCTGTTAGTGCTATGGGGGCTGGCTGACAATGTTTATGAACACCGGCCCCAGATTAAGGTCTTTTGTTCAGCCTCTTAGGCAACAGCGGAAGACCTTGGTCTGAAGCCCATTATAGTTAACTAGTGGGCCACGACCATTAACACTGGTGATCCCTGTGTTTTCTGGACGAGTGGATGTTTTCTCTGTCACCGTGTAGGCCCCGTCTTTCATATCCAAATGAGAGTATTCCCTCACAAGGAAATATGGGCATGGATGTTCGTTAGCGGAAGATCTGTGTTCAAGTCAGCTACAGGCCAGTTGGGTATTGTGCTGGCTCCGTCGGGTGTTGGTAAAATCACCGTTGTAAAACTGTGTTAACATCTTGTTTCTCTTTTCTCTTAAAAAGTGAGGAGGGTTTCAGAACGGCGGCCTGTCTGAGTGATTGTTATATCATTGTGTACAAGTTCAGCTGTTAGCTGCGGCGCTAGCCTGCTGTGATCACTAGGCTAGGAAACATTAGCTTGCGTGCTAGTCGTGGCCTACCTAGGCTAGGCTAGGAAACGTTAGCTTGCTGCTATCGGCCGAGGCCCAGCGCGGGGTGGCTCCGGCCCCTCGCGCGCCGCCGCGGTTCCCAACTCCCCTCTCCCTCACGGGGAGAGGCGGGGGGATTCGAAGTCTCCCCTCTGGTCGTCTCGCGGGCAGGGGCGGTAGCGCCCGACGGTTAGAGCGGCCGTTAGCTTAATGCTACACTGTTGAACGTGCTTTGATTATAACATGTTTTAAACACTCTTGACTACGACGTCATCTTTGACAGAGGATGTTCGTCGACCCTGCCCTGAGCCAGGACGGCAAGGACTACGTCAACAAGGGGGACCGTAGCGACGGGGTGGAGCGGCGACGCTGCCCAGGTCGACAACACGGCTGTGTTTACTACGGTGCCTTGTTAGAGACTGCACTTCGCTTGATCTGCGCTCCAGGTAGGCAAGGTCTGGACCAGACCTTGAACACTTCTTCTTGCTTTCCCTTCTAAATGTTTTGTAAATAACGATGTTTTCCAAAACGTGTGCTGCTGCACTACATTTAGGATACGATGCGAGTTATGTGTGAATTGTCTTGTCACTGGTATTAGCTTCTCCATGCAAATAGGGTTGTTTATTACAGATGTGAAAATGATCTGGTTTGTTGTGTTGAGAAACATCATGTGTGTTCTTGTACCGAGCACTCTCAACTAAGGGGGGTAAACTAACCTATAAAGCTATGCTTATTGACATATGAGTAAAGAATGATTCTTCTCTCAGCCTGTAATGACAATGAACAGTGTGTTCACATATTAACAGGTTTACCTGTTCAACTGGCCGTATTAAGGGTAAAGTAGGAGGGTTGTGTTTTTCCCTCCGGTTCCCTGGGGACTTCTTCATCCTCCTCTCAGACATGTTGTTACACTACATTGTGTCACTGTGTGGTAGGGATACGATGTAACCCTTAGCTTGATTGCTGAGGTTGTGCTAAAACTGCTTGAGAAACTTTATTTTCCTAAAAGAAAAGATTGTTTGGTCGCTTTTCGTGTGTGCTTAGCAAGGCCTGTGGCCGATACTAATCGAGAATTATGTATTCTCTCATTATGAAAAACGGCGTTCCTCTGTTGAGTGTTTTTGCCATTTTTTGTAGGTGATGATGGGTTGTGTGTGTCATGTGACCTACAACTGGGTTGGGCTGGCCACAGAAGCACATGTGTAAGTTTGGTACCGGGGCTCTTGGAGAGCCCTCTCTGTTCTGTGTTTTTTCCTTAGTAAAAATCAGATAGCAGGTTAGCACATGCGCTGTGTGAAGCTGTTAGACGCTTCTTGGAGCTGACTATGACTGTGTCATACTCTCTTTTTGTCATTACATCGTATCATGGGTGTGGGGTCGTAAAGGGGTGAACTGGTAATCTTTCCTCCCCCTTGTTTCTGTTGGTCAGGGGTAAACCCACCTGTCCTTCAAGGTTCCTGTCACGTTGCGGTTCGGCACGTTACAGGGTGAGGGGGGGGGGGGGGGGGGGGGGGAGGGAGTTTCCTGGTCCCACGCCCTGGAATATTGGGCGTGTGCACCGCAGAAATTCCCCCGCCATAGAGTACGTCACTGTGCGCGTCTCTGTTGGTAGGACTTCCGTGTGCTGTTCAGGTCCATATGATGGATCTGTTTAAAACGGGGGGTGGTCAGGGCTCCTCCTCACGAAGCTCCTATTCGGGCCTTCTGTGAGTTGGGACTCTCCTTCCATGTGAGGGAGCCTCCTCAGAGTACAGAGCCTCCTCCTCAGATTGATAAGGTGAGTGGAATCCCAAGAAGGAGTCCTACTCTATTGTGTGTGTATTCAATTCAATTCGATTATTGAGTGTGTATGGGTTCAGTGCCTCCTCCCCGGAGAGCCCTAAAACCAAACTTTTACATGGCTCAAGGTGCAATATATTCTTTTCAATCTGTACAGCTCGCGTGGGAAGTCTCTCTGGGGTTTTCCGTCTCCTCTCTATGGGAGGGTGGTGGAATGTAAAAATGTAAAAATTTTTACCCCCGGCCATGTAGACTGGGATACATACTGTTGGTGCTTCCTTCTTTTCTTTTAAAAAGAGTTGGAGTTAGGAAGTGTCACACCCCTCTTGTCGTTCCCCTGGGCGCCTTGGGGATTCAATGACAGGTCTAAATAGTCTGTTCGTTGATGTGGTTGTGTCCCGACGCACGCATAGTGCTAGCTCGGGGTGTTCTGTAATCAGGCGACTGACTGGCACGCCTTGGTTGCTTGGGGTTAAAACGGCGTTTTTATAAAGCAACTGGGATGGAGGTTTTTCCTCTTCCGACGACCTGTTTTGGTTGTCGACGGATTCTCGTTCATATCTGGGGGATGATGACGGAATGGATCTGAACATATGTAGAGGGGTCTCACGCCCTGGGGGTGGGCCACCGGGCGCGGTTCGCCCCGAACGTCTGGGTGGCGCCTTCTTTTCATGTTTAAGATCAACACGCATATCTGCCCCTTCTCCTGGAGTAGGCATGTTGGCGTGGTTAGGGCACGGGACTGGTTCTGGTCACGCTGGTCCGGATCAGTTGAACCCATTGTCCGCCGGGGATGCAGATCTGCTGTTCTGGTACCCTGAGGGACTTGGGCTTTTTTCAGGGGGAAAAATGCCAGGTCGGTCCGGGTGTCACAGGGTTAAGCGCTATGGAGACCCTGGTTGGGTAAATTTTTTACTCAGCACTGTCGTAATGGCTTACGGCCATGCCAACCTGTACACGCTCGATCTTGTCAGATCTCGGCCGCTACACAGGTTGGTCCTGGTTAGTACTTGGTTGGGAGACCGCCTGGGAATACCAAGTACGGTGTGCTTGGGGCTGGTTCTCCATTCTTTTTCGCTCCTCTCTCACGCATGGCGAAGAGGGGCCTGTTGGGGTGGTCTTTGACCTCCTCTGGTGACCCTGTGCTTCCCGTATCGCCGGGCCCGGTCCGAAGTCATGTTTCGTCGACCCGTAGGCCTGGGTTAACCCTTTTTTGAAAACTGAAACACTTGTACTGCGGTATAGCCGGTGTATACCCGCAGGTGTGTTTTGGAGTTTTTTTCTTGAGGGGTTATAGGAACAACCACCGCATTGGGTAACACCAAGGTGGTTGATTCCCTGGTGTGTTGGAGCAGTGTCAACTCCCGGGTTACCCGGTTGAGGGTGCCCCTGCACGTTCATGACGTCTGCCAATCGTGTCAGCCTTCTCTGCCTCAACCCCTCTGGGTGGTTTTTTTTTTTAAATGGAGGCTTGGTCATGCAACAACGCCAGCATACGCCCCTTCCGCCGGGGCGGCTGTGTTCAGCTGTCCCCTCTGGCGCCTGTCTCGTCCGCAGTCTCCAGGCTAGGGTTAACAGCCTGTTGCCTGGTTTTTCCCCGGTGCGCTGCCTGCTTCCGTTGGTTAACCTTTTTTGTGTGCTTACGGCCATGCTGACTGCCTGTTCTGCAGGGTCAGTGTGCCAGGCGGTGTACTATTGGGGGGACAGGGCCCGCTCGGCTGAGGGGCCTTTGTCCGAATACGCTGGCGATGTGGGGGGCGGGGTCACTAAGTGCCCACCTGGGGGGGGCTTGATGCTGGCATCATGGACTTCTCCGGGCTCCCGTTCCAGGGGGTCCAGTCCCTTTGGTGGGTCTGGGTCTTCCTTCGCGCTCCACTGCTACGGCCTTGCCACGGGGTTGGGTTTGCCCTTGACCCCGTGATTCTGGGGGCAGTAACGAGGTTGTTCCCTCCGTTCGTTCCCGGGTGGCATGCGGGTTGTGCGTGTGTGTAGTCATGGGGTCAAGCCACGGTCTGCTCATCCTGTGCGTTGAGTTGCTTGAGTGACTCTTCGCACGGTCGGGTCCGTCGCCCTCCCGTGAAGCCCCCAATAGGGGGGGTGCCCTCCATTAGGGGGGGTCGGGGGTGCTCGGCCCTCCCTGATCTGATGGTTGTGGGGGGCCTCAGCGGGGTAAATTTGTCGAGCTTCTAGCTCCCGCTCAGCTCCTGCTATGCAATATGACGCTGAGCGGGAGCTAGTATGACACAGAACGTTAGGTTATGTATATAACCAAGTTCTGTTAATACTAGTGACGCCCAGCGTCTAGACGCCGCTGCGGCCCTTGATTTTTCATTGTGGTGAAATTTGTTGGGAAGGAGATGAGTGTGTGGCACCACCCCTGCTTATGTAGGTAAGCGGATGGGGGTGTGGCCAGATGAATGCTGGCATTTAAAGGTACATTTTGAAATGTATTCAGTGTATATACGCTGAAGCGAGATATATGCAATATGACGCTGAGCGTCACTAGTATTAACATAACTTGGTTATATACATAACCTAACGTTAAAGCTACTAGGAGTCATGCATGGGCTTGAAGTGATAGGTAGGTAAACTCACACTAATTTCTCTGAAGTTTCCAACTGCAGCTTTACTGGCGTCTTCAAGATCACTTTGATCTGTGCTGGACACTCCCCCCCCCCCCTCTCTCTCTGGTCAAGGGGCAGATGGACTCTCCCTATGGGAGGCCCTAGGCTCTCAGTAATCCCTGGTTTTAGCAGCAGGGCCAAACCAGGAGGTTCTGTTTTTTCTTTTCTTTCTCTCAAGCGAACCGATCTGAATCGCTGAAGTCCTGTCCTGTCCTGTCCTCTCTTGTCCTGTTCTGTCCTCTCCTCTCCTGTCCTCTCCTGTCCTCTCCTCTCCTGTCCTCTCCTCTCCTGTCCTCTCCTGTCCTGTTCTCTCCTCTCCTGTCCTCTCCTCTCCTGTCCTCTCCTGTCCTCTCCTGTCCTGTCCTCTCCTCTCCTGTCCTCTCCTCTCCTGTCCTCTCCTGTCCTGTCCTCTCCTCTCCTGTCCTCTCCTGTCCTCTCCTGTCCTGTCCTCTCCTCTCCTGTCCTCTCCTGTCCTGTCCTCTCCTCTCCTGTCCTCTCCTGTCCTCTCCTCTCCTGTCCTCTCCTGTCCTCTCCTCTCCTGTCTTCTCCTGTCCTGTCTTCTCCTGTCCTGTCCTCTCCTGTCCTCTCCTGTCCTCTCCTCTCCTGTCCTCTCCTGTCCTATCCTCTCCTGTCCGCTCCTGTCCTGTTCTCTCCTCTCCTGTCCTCTCCTCTCCTGTCCTGTCCTGTCCTGTCCTGTCCTGTTCTGTCCTCTCCTCTCCTGTCCTGTCCTCTCTTGTCCTCTCCTGTCCTCTCCTCTCCTGTCCTGTTCTGTCCTCTCCTCTCCTGTCCTGTCCTCTCCTCTCCTGTCCTCTCCTGTCTTCTCCTGTCCTCTCCTCTCCTGTTCTGTCCTCTCCTGTCCTCTCCTGTCCTCTCCTGTCCTGGCCTGTCCTGTTCTCTCCTGTCCTGTCCTCTCCTGTCCTGTCCTCTCCTGTCTTCTCCTGTCCTCTCCTCTCCTGTCCTGTCCTGTCCTCTCCTCTCCTGTCCTGTCCTGTCCTGTCCTGTCGCTGTCACTTGAGCAAGTTCACGTTTTAATGTCCCGTGGGAGACAGACATGATGGCGGGCCGTGAAGGAAGTGCATGAATAAGGCAGGGAACATTCAGGGAGAGAGTTCAGAACTCCCTGTGAAAAGCTTCAAGTCCTTTCTTGGTGGCAAGGATGTGTCAGCCTTTGGCTTTCATTCTTATGATTTTTTTTGGTTTTTGGTATCTCGTATAGGATGTTGCTATTACATGGTAGCTCCTATATGATGCTGCTATTACAATTACATGGTAGCTATCTGCCTTACTTTGGTTAACTGGTGGTTCACCTTTTTGGGGTATATACTTTCACAATATATAGCCTACTTATAACTGTGTCAGGTCTAGGTGAGCTACTCAAATGCAACCAAAGAGCATCTCCTAGAAAACAACCTCATATTTATATGTTGTTGTTGTTGTTGAAGGGGGCCCATGACAAAACAAGGTACTTTTGAGTTGTTCTTATTGTGCACATGGGCACATTATATCAGTAAAGGGCCCTGGGGCAAGACAGTGTTATTGGACCTCCTTGTCCCCCAGGACATAAAGACAGTGTTATGGGACCCCCTTGTCCCTCAGGACAGCGGTTCTCAACAGGGGTTCCCCGGCACACAGGGGTTCCGCGGAGAGCTGCCAGGGGTTCCGCGAGATGCCTGGCAATGTTCTTTAAAAATATAGAATGACAACAGTCTTATTTTGAAAATCCTATAGCGGGTCTCATTTCTGCCCACGCGCAGCTCCAGCTAAATAACTAGGCTCCGAAAGCTAGCAACATTTAGGTCATTATGATACTCTTATTTTGAAACTCCGTGGTGTCGTGACTCATATCCGCTCTACAGCACACAGCCAATAAGGATGCATCTCAACACAGCAGGCTGAGAGCTTAGCGTCTCTCAGCTCAGCAGTAGACAGTAGCGTACTCTGGATCTGGAACGCGGACATTGAAACACAGCAAGGATAGTGTTTTTGCGACCCAAAACAAATCCCTGCTGTTTTATTCCGCAACGGGTCAAATGCATATAACATGCTTTGCAATCCTTGCCATTCCTTTGTGGCCACGTTGTGTTTAAGACCGGAATTAATGTCCCTTTAGCATAAGCTAACAACAAGCCCTGTTCAGAGCGACAGAGAACAGCAGGGTGGGGACTTGGAAGGAGGACTGGGAAGGAGGGGGGGGGGGGCATTCTCCCTCTATGTGTGTGCGTTTGAAAAGATATGATGAAGTCAGACTACTATATTATATTGATAGTAAATGTACTGAGGGTGGACAGACAGATTATGTTGATATTTAAACATAAAAAATACAATACATAATAAATGTATCCATGATCATCATGCAACATAAAACAATTGCAGGAACGGTTTGGGAGAGGAAGGTATTTTAGGTTGCGTGTTCCAAAAAATGTACTTAAAGTTTAAAGCTCAATATATCAAAACGTGGCACTTTATAGTGAACAGGCACTTTATAGTGAATCCAAATTATTTTTTGGATTACAGAAAATTATCCCTAAAGTGCTATCTGATGCAGCTGCATTGTTTTCCATGAAAATACCATTATTTGGATAAGTTTGACCATTTCTAAAAATCTGAAAATCATTAAGTCACTCTGGATAAAAAAATACTTTACAGACAACATTGAGACAAAGCTTCCTGACACATCTCCATCCAAACTCTTGGAAGAACTCATTGAAATCTCATCTGATACCACCTGGAGAGCTAGTTTCAGAGTGTGGTGCTGAGTACCAAGTATCTCATGAGATGATGCTGCAGTTAAGGTGTTGATACCATTCAGCCCCACATATCTGTGTGAAGCTGGCTTTTCATCCATGACAGCTCTGAAAACAAAATATAGGGCCAAGTTGAGCCTTGATGATGACATGTGTGTTGCCTTGTCAAAGATCTCCCCACGTATTGACCGTATTATTAGCCAGCAGCAGCGGACCTCGCATTGAGCTAGAAATGTCCACTGAGTGAACGAGTGCTTATTTTCTGTATTTATTTATATTTTTTGAGAAATGGTAACTTGGTGATCCTTTTCTGTATTTAAAAAAAATACATGATTTTCTGTTTTTGAGAAATGGTCAAACTTATCCAAATATGCTATTTTTATGGAGAACAGTGCAGCTGCAACAGATAGCACGTTAGTGATCCTTTTCTGTATTTAAAAAAAATACATGATTTTCAGTTTTTTCTTAAATAAACATTATTTTGAAAGCAAGCACTTTTGTCATCAGATTCAGACAACTTTATTGATCCCGCGTGGGGCAATTCATATTTGCAGATTCACCAACAAGCAACAAAGACAAACAAACAACAAAACATCTCAACGACAGCACGGCAAATAAAGAATCATTGTATCATCATTGTAGCAAAAAAGACAGGACCGAAAAAGTCTTTATCGTATGTAGGGGTGCCCTGGAATATATTATTGAACACAGGGGTGCCTTGGCAGCAGAAAGGTTGAGAACCCCTGCCTCAGGAGACAGACATAAAGACAGTGTTATGGGACCTCCTTGTCCCTCAGGACATAAAAACAGTGCATGCTCCCCCAGGAAGAACATAAAAAAAGAACAGCTCTGTAATACTAATTTCTAGGGCCTTTTGATAAAAGACACATGCCAGAATTGGGGCCCTACAGTATTCTGGGGCCCTTTTCAATAGATAGGGACACCGTACAGCTGCGAGTGCCGTCCTTTGGATGAGACGCTAAACCGAGGTCCTGACTGAATTCAGTCGTTAAAGAACCCAGGACGCCTATTGTAAAGAGTAGGGGGTTCCCCGACGTTCCTGGCCAAATTCCCAATCAGGTCTCTGACATCAAGGCCACCTAATCATCCCTTCCCCTTAACCCTTCTGCCCCCTTAGCGACTATTTTGTGTTTCTGTGTACAACGATGGCTGTGTTGATTATTATGTCATGAAATTGGGTCAGATTGGTCATCTTTGATATATATTCAATATATAAAAGGATCATCATTAGAATACCTCTAAAAAAAAAGTTATACACTTTAGCCTCACAAAAACCTTAGCACTTTTTTTTGTGTTCTCATTAGGGTTAGGGTTAGGGTGAGGGTTAGGATTAGGGTTAGGGTTAGGGTTAGGGTTACCCAGACAGAAAGATTAGGAGAAGGTAAAATCTCATCCCTGTGCCCGTGCCCACCCCAACACTTGCTCAACAGTCCCCTAACCTAACCCTAACCCCAACCCCAACCCTAACCTAACCCTAACCCCAACCCCAACCCTAACCCTAACCCTAACCCTAACCCTAACCCCAACTCTAACCCTAAACCCTAACCCTAACCCTAACCATAACCCTACAAACGGAAATATTTGGAATCTTTGATAGATATGTTGAGTTAGGTTCATAGTGGTATTCATAAAAAAAGAATTGGAACGAAAGATTACAAATTAAGTTTTTTATGACCTTGAACGTGATGCAATCTTTTCATGCACTAAGGTGACAACTCTGCTAAATTGTTAGGGGGGCATAAGGGTAGGGAGGTGTAGTCTGATGTCACTGGTTGTTCCACCCGTATAGGGATTTATCATTGGGAAAATGGATTATCGGCTATTGTAACAATTCTGCCGCATGGAAATTGAAAAACTTTCCATTATTGCACAAAATGAGTTCCCTTCTATCACTAACATTATTGTTTTTAGCATTTTTGGTTGAAATAAAATTCTGTGATTTTTTTTAATGATTAATTGCGAATATTTCCATGTTGAGCTATAGATTGTGGATGAATAAGCACAGAAAGGTACACCATGCCAATTGTAATGCTTCATTTGTTTTAAACGAGACAATTTAGAAATGGGCAATGGGGAAATGCATTGTGTTGGACAGAGGGTGGAACACGAAAAACGGCAATGACGTAACCACTACACCTCCCTATTGGTTGATATCAATCCCTGTCTCCTGAGCCATTCAGCCATTGTATAGTGTGATGTGTGCCTGGTGCCAGTGTATGGCAGCCATTGAGCCTGCGTAGCTCAAGGTTGGGTGCTACCAGTGGTGGTGAAGGAGGCAATTTCCACCCTACATTGTGGGGAGCGCTTTGAGTGTCTAGAAAAGCACTATATAAATGCAATTAATTATTATTAATTATTATTACTGTATGCTGGGGGCCTTTTCAATTAGAACCATGCTTGAATGGGTACATGTTCCAATTGAAATTGATGAGATAATGCAATCAATTGACACAGAAACCCGGGGCTCCTAACGGTCTGGGGCCCCAGGGTCAGCAGTGGAAACCTGCTCCTCTACATGTCAGTGATCAACAGGGTTGCTCCTCAGCAAGATGAAATCCAGAGCAGCAGTCACAACTTTGTAGCTGTTCTGCAAACTGGTCATAACACATAACTGGAATGATGGTTATGAACTATAAGCACATTATGCACATAGTTAATAACACTATTCTTTGTTTAGCAAAGTTAGCAGGTCTAGGGGTTTCTCGGCTGCCCCCCAGGCAACCTTGGGTGCTGGAGTCTAACCGTTCGATGAATCTTGGATGACCACCAGGGCCGTAGCCAGGGTTTAGATATTAGGGAGGTCCATTTATTTGTTTGGCCCAGACCGGCCCACTATAATCGGTCGGACACCACCCACCAGTACACCATCCTTGCGGTCCTCTTAAATATGCATACCTACTGTACTATTCCCCCAACCCACTACAAAGCTGGGTAGTAAGTGCCATGGACAAGTGGACCAGTGTACTCCCTCACTCTTGGCTGAATCTTGTTTTGGGTGGTGATGTAAAAACACCTGCATCATAGCAGGCTCAGGATGGGCAAAGTAGTCTATAGCCTGTTCATCCCTGTCTCTCTCCTCCACAACCTGGCTTGACTAGACATAAGGAGAGAGAGATGATTACAATTAACTGGTACATTCAGGTCCAGAATTGTTGGAATTCCCTGACAAAGATGTGCAAAAAGCTGTACAATTTAAACAATACCATACTGGTAATGAGCAAATAGTTGTTTATTCAATGAATGCATGAGCTGTTCCATCTTATTTCATTTGATACTAACTACTCAGTTCATACAGATTTCAAGTATTCAAATATCAATGATGAATATTGCATAAGGTTTACACAGTTAATAGATCACCTTCTTGTTTTATATTCATGTTCAGAGAGGAGTAATAGTTAGATCTTTGTATGTGATTTATATGGCAATTAAATCAATGGTGTGTTTGTTTGGGGAGTTTGACCTACAGTTAATGTGCCTACCATGTGAAGGTGCATGATCAATGGACAGCACAAAAACAATTTGTGTAGGTGGAGACTAGAGCTACCACTAGGGATGTCCGATATTATCGGCCGACCGATATTATCGGCCGATAACGGCAGTAAAATGTGATATCGGAAAATATCGGTATCGGTTTAAAAAAAATAAAAAACAATAACAATATTTGTTATATATATATCCAGTGAAATGATTAGTTACCTGAAATTATTCAGTTTTTTGGACGGGGGAAACCCTGCATATATCGGTATCGGTTGATATCGGTTGATATCGGTATCGGAAATTAAGAGTTGGACAATCTCGGAATATCGGTATCGGTAAAAAAGCCAATATCGAGCATCCCTAGCTACCACAGATAGTAATAAGTTATTAAGAGTAAGTAATCCATACCATATATATCCTAATAGTTACCTTATTACCATACTTGGCTGAAAATAAACTTAGCTGCCTGTTGTGAATGTGTTTTTCCCTGTAGGCTAATACATAAGTAGGCATACATTTTTGCAGTTGAGGACAAATTTGCAGTTGAGTAGGCTATATGTGCTGTGTTTTTATGTCTTCCATGGAGGACCACCTTGGAAATAAGTGTTTTAATGAATGCTTTTAGGTGATATCCTCAGGAATACAAATTGGTCAAGATAATTTGTTTTTATGATGTGTTTTTAATTTCCAAATAAATCTAATCAAATCAAAAAAGCTGTTTTTGCAGTTGAGCTACAGGTGTTGTATATTATACAGCCTTTTCATGCATCTTTATCAAGGGAACCCTTATCCTAATGATTTAAAAAATAATATTATGATGATACGATATGGACCTAGTAGTTGGGTCATCTGTGGCACTTCGTTTCTCAATGGATTTGTCATCTAGGAGAGTTGATAAACTAATTTAGCCGGGGTGTATTTTTTAAAAAGGCGGGGGAAATTTGTGAGAGACCAAAATCAAAATGGTTTGACCTACAATGATGCACAATACATGGTACCAGCCCCCTCTCAGACATGTACCAGCCCCCTCTCAGTCATGTACCAGCCAACCCCCTCTCAGTCATGTACCAGCCCCCTCTCAGTCATGTATACCAGCCCCCTCTCAGTCATCTACCAGCCCCCTCTCAGTCATGTACCACAGCCCCCTCTCAGTCATGTACCACAGCCCCATCTGAGTCATGTACCAGCCCCCTCTCAGTCATGTACCAGCCCTTTCTCAGTCATGTATACCAGCCCCCTCTCAGTCATCTACCAGCCCCCTCTCAGTCATGTACCACAGCCCCTCTCAGTCATGTACCACAGCCCCATCTGAGTCATGTACCAGCCCCCTCTCAGTCATGTACCAGCCCCCTTTCAGTCATGTACCAGCCTCCTCTCAGTCATGTATACCAGCCCCCTCTCAGTCCTGTATATCAGCCCCCATCTCAGTCATGTACCAGCCCCCTCTCAGTCATGTACCACAGCCCCCTCTCAGTCATGTACCACAGCCCCATCTCAGTCATGTACCACAACCCCATCTCAGTCATGTACCACAGCCCCATCTCAGTCATGTACCAGCCCGCCTCTCAGTCATGTATACCAGCCCCCCTCTCAGTCATGTACCAGCCCTCTCTCAGTCATGTACCAGCCCCCTCTCAGTCATGTACCAATCAGCCCCCTCTCAGTCATGTACCAGCCCCCTCTCAGTCATGTACCAGCCTCCTCTCAGTCCTGTATACCAGCCCCCTCTCAGTCATGTACCACAGCCCCCTCTCAGTCATGTACCACAGCCCCCTCTCAGTCATGTAGCACAGCCCCCTCTCAGTCATGTACCACAGCCCCATCTCAGTCATGTACCACAGCCCCCTCTCAGTCATGTAGTACAGTCATGTACCACAGCCCCCTCTCAGTCATGTACCACAGCCCCATCTCAGTCATGTACCACAGCCCCCTCTCAGTCATGTAGTACAGTCATGTACCACAGCCCCATCTCAGTCATGTACCAGCCCCCATCTCAGTCATGTACCAGCCCCCCTCTCAGTCATGTACCCTGCACGACTGGCAGGGGGGTGCTTAGTAAGAGATGTGATTCGCCATCCCAGTGTCAGTCAGTACCAATGGGCCGCTGTCCCAGCCTAGTAGTGGGCCGGTCGTTTTTTTTTTTTTTTTTTTTTTTTTTATAGTTACAAATAGTTACCGAGGTCCGGACCTCGGTGACCTCATAGCTGGCTACGGCCATGATGACCACCAGAACGCTCGGTCACTCAGAATCCTAGTGATTGCACAAGAGGATCCTGTAAGAACCGAGCCACTGATGACACTGGAAGATATACCCTAGCTTGGGTCATCAGATATCACACTGTATAGGGAGTTGTAGTGGTTACGTCATTGTTGTTTCCGGCCGGTCCACCTCGCTTGAAATCGCAATGTATTTCCCCATTGCCCATTTCTAAATCGTCTTGTTTAAAACAAATAAAGCATGAACATTTGCATGGTGTACCTTTCTGTGCGTATTCATCCACAATCTATAGCTCAACATGAAAATATTTGCAATTAATCGTAAAATAATTGTCAAATGAGGCCGCCTGATCACTGAGAACATAAGACGTATACTGCACGTACTTGATGCCGACAAGGAGGACACCATACCTAAGGCGATGCTGTCCTTGGATGCTATGAAGGCCTTTGACAGGCTGGAATGGTCGTATCTGTGGGCAGTGCTAGAAAGGATGGGGTTAGGAAAAGGATTCATCGATATGATTAAAGTATTATACAAAGACCCATCGGCCATGATTACAACAGGCACAATCATCTCTGAAATATTTCCGGTATCACGCTCTGCCAGACAGGGTTGTCCTCTTAGTCCCGGACTGTTCAATCTATCATTAGAGCCTTTAGCACAATATATAAGACAATCCCAATCCATAGAACCTATCGTAATCAAGGGCACACAACAAAAAATTTGTTTATATGCGGACGATGTAATATTGTTCATGAAAAACCCCAACACCACATTGCCTCATCTGCTCAAGTTGATTGAGGACTTTGGTGATTTATCGGGATTTAAGATAAATTGGCCGAAGTCGGCTTTCCTTCCACTTAACACCCCTGCAAAAAAAGATACAACCCTCCCAGGACAGATACCGATGGTAAAACATTTCAGATGCTTGGGAGTGGAAATATTCCCTACCATAAGACAAATGGTGAAGCACAACTACACAAAAATCCAAAATAAAATCAAAGACGACCTTGATAGATGGGCAAAACTTAAAAACACAGTACAAGCACGGATATCAATAGTTAAGATGGATGTACTACCTAAAATCAACTTCTTCTGTTCAATGCTACCGTTACCCCCTCCAGAGGGTTACTGGAAAAGATTACACTCCTCCACATACAAATTTATTTGGAATAACAGACCACCACGTATAAAAAGATCCACCGCACAGAGAAATAAAGCAGATGGTGGCATGGCATTTCCAGATTTTTTCCTATATTTTAAGGCGTACTCATTAAGTCCATTGACAACATGGTTTGACTCCCAAGCATTAGCATCTTGGAGGAAAATAGAAGAAAACATAGTAGCCCCACATAGACTGAAGGACATAGCATACACTAAACTACCAATCAAGCACTGTGAACGAAAATTTGGCCCCATAATTACTCATGCGATCCGGATATGGCGTGAATCACAAAAAAAAAATCCTAACCCACAAGAATGGCACAATCATACTCCCTTATTCAATAACAATGCTCTCTTAATTGGAAAACGACCTATAAGATTCCCTATATGGGAAGAGCAAGGCATACACTCATTCGGGGATGTTTTTAACAAACAGGGTTTTTGTAGTGATAAAGAAATACGCAAAAAATTTTATCTCACCAAGTCCACATGGCTTTTTCACAAACAGTTAGAGCTATGTTTGAAGTCTCACGGTGTTCCATTAGACAGACCAATTGAACACCACAGATACCACAAATTCTTCTACTCAAGAGAGACATCGAGAGGTTTTGTTTCAGAATTTTATCATCAATTACTAACGTCCTCGTATGAAACCCTCCAACTTGACTCTGTCTGGAGGAGGGATATACCAGACCTGGAAAAGGACTTTGATTGGCAAGGAGCCTGGGCAAATGTCCGACTTACATCAAGGAACCCGGATCATCAACAAATCAATCTTAACTATATTCACAGGACATACTTGACTCCTATAAGACTGTGCCGAATGGGGCTCAAACAAGATTCCAAATGCACCCAATGTACAAATGGGGACGAAGGGACATTTATGCACATGTATTGGGACTGCTCACCAGTTAAGGCATTCTGGAAAGATGTGACCCAACAAATATCAAAACTCGTATCTTGGAATATACCTGTACACACCTCGGTATTGCTGTTGAATGATGTTTTTGAGTTTGCAGTGAATCCACAGCTAAAGAGATTGGTTTTATCGGGTATCACAGTAGCCAAAAAGCTGATCGCATCACGCTGGTTTCAACCGGAAAAAATGTGCCGTAAAGTTTGGTTTCTTACATATCTCGATGTAATTTACCATGAAATATCTACAGCAAGAATTCTGGGTCTCAATGAATCCAAAATGTCAATGTGGTTAGAAGTAGTGGAGAGAATAAAAGCTAGCTTATAATGGTAGTGTCTGGTTAGGTGCAAGGGATAGTGGAGGTACTTCTCAAGGTGGGGTCCGGGAGGGGGGGGTTCGAGCTGAGCATATGTGTGTAGGTTTTTTGGTACAGGTATTATGGGTATATCTTATATAAGACAACTAACTAAAAGGTGATCTCATTGGATGTGCCCTGACAATTAATGCTTGTATATCTTATCGTGTGTTGTCATGTTTGTTTATATGTTTGTTTAAAAAATAATAAAAAAATAAAATACAAAAAAAAATAATTGTCAAATTTTATTTCAACCAAAAATGCTTAAACTATAATGTTAGTGATAGAATGGAACTCATTTTGTAAAAAAAAGGAAAGCTTGCCAATGTTCATGAGGCATAATTATTATTACAATAGCCGATAATCCATTTTCCCAATGATAAATCCCTAAACGGGTGGACCGCGTGGGCGGTCCAAAGTGACGTCAGACTACACCTCCCTATTGGTATAAATACTCAACCTGTGGGGCGGCTACGTGGTGCAGTGGGCAAGGCGCTCACCACGAATACTGGAGACGCTGGGTTCGCCTGTTCGAGCCCAGCGCTCCACATTGCTTTCAGTTTAGCTGGTCGTCCGTACTAATACACATTGGCAGTATTAGGGGGTGGGAAACTGATGGGTGGGGATCGGGCGTTGTGGACAGCGACTCCTACAGGTCGGTTGGTGCGCCTGCGCAGTAGAATCAGGAAGCGATGGGGGCGGCGCCCCTCCAAAGCGCAGACCCCTGACGCTGAAAGATCGCGCCGCGCAGGTGAAAAGATGCGACTGCTGTTACCTCGAGTATCGGAGGGGACTCGTGCTATGTATGACTTAGTCCACATTGCAGCCGGCTTGTGGGAGGCAAGAAACAGCGTTCGAGACAGGGGAGGGTTGAATTGGATGATACGAAATTGGGATGGGAGAAAAATAGAAAATGGGAGAAAAAGTACTCAACCTGTGCATGCACAAGATGGAAGATTCAGTGCCATCCATGTTTTATAGAACCTCAGTTACATACGTATACTATTGATTTTTTTCCCAGATCAAACATATTCAAGGATGTTCTTATGTCTTTTACTCCAGACATGTTGTCATATAGGTCGCAAGTTCATACAGTAGCTGTCAAACCTCTTTCATCTGTACTGTGCAGACGGCTGCTTGTGGGTTAAATGGAGTCTTTTGTATCTGAATTGGAGCATTTCCCTCCAAGTTCTCTCGGCCCTGCAGCCAGCCTGGCAAACACTAAACCACATGAACAGTGTGCCTCTTGTGAAAAGAGAGTCATTGTCTGGTCAGATGATTGTGAGGCATTGTATTAGCCACACAAGCCGGAAATCACATGGCATGGGGTTGGTTAGCAAAGAGGTGACCATTGTTACCCGGGTGAAGCGGTGGCAGGAACGGCAGCTGTAGTGAAGTACTGACTGTGGGCGTTCTGGGGAAAGTTGCATGACTGTGGAATATTTCAGTTACTGGCATTGGGTGATTTGCATTTTGGGTGGATTCACTGCAGGCTACGTCCAAGTCACTGGATGACTCGAAGTAGCTTAAATAATAATACACTATATTTGTAGCACTTTTCATACAGGAATTGCAGCCCAGTGCTGTAATCGATATAAAATGAGACAGAATAAGAGCAATGCAGAGAATAAGAAAAAGGGTAAAAGCAATGCGGATAATAACTGTAACTTTTCTGTAAGGTTGGAGGTAGAGGATATTGTGAGGTTAAAGTCATTTTGACATTATTTCACACATCAGATAGCAAAGAGATTTTATAGAGATTTATAGAGATTTGTCAAAAGCAATACAAGTGATCATTGCTCGCATTGGGCCACAACTTTCCGTTGTTATGGGCGTTCATGAAATAATGTAAAGTTGGAAAAATGCCAACTCTAATTTCTAAAGGACGTCATGTCTCTTGTAGGTCATTCAATTCAGATACCGTACAGTGTATACCTGTAATTTCTTTGTTTCAATGTCCAGTTTGTGCAACTACAAAAAAAAATACGCACATCCAATAATAGCCTAAATCAGGATGTGGGAACAAGAACATATGACAGGCAAATAGAGTCTGCTTGCTGGAATCTCCCGATCCAATGAATCTATTCACCAAAACATGATTTTTTTGTTAGTGAAAATACATTAATCGGATCATGAGCTTCTCAGTGTGCAGATTCTATACCTCCCACGATCGGCACATCTTTCTAAAACTACAATAGTATCAGGTTAAATCATTGCACCTAATACAACACATTTTTGTGGGTAGGGGCTTTAGGTATTGAAATCCTCTCCCCCAGAGGGGAACAGATGGTCATTATCATCCATGAAAAGAGATTTAGTGGTGCCATGTCCA